>NC_027756.1:1323756-1385754 GCF_000695525.1 Brassica oleracea var. oleracea
TATGCTCCCTAAATCAGTGGACAAACCCCAATAAAACTGTTATTCTACAGAACCGAAGACAACAAAAGTTCCATACCTCTCTAACCATCATCATATGTTAGTTCATGATACAACTATGCATTAAAACAATATTTTCATTTTTTGAATTCTTCTCAAAATCTGTGTTAACCCCCTACAAAATATTCAATTTTTCTGTAAAAGGTTAATATACTGAATCCTATAATCTTTAGTTCTGTTTTAAAATATTTAACCACATTTTATTTTTTATCAATTAATTTAGTAAAACTTCGTATGCTCCCTAAATTAGTGGAAACCGCCTACAACATCGCTATTTTAGAGAAACTGAGATAACAAAGGTATCAAACCACTCATACCATCATCATATATTAGTTCATGATACAAATATGCATTAAAAATATTGTTATATATTTTGAATTTTCACAAAATATACTGAATACAATAATATTTAATGTTGTTTTAAAATTTATAACCATATTCTACATTTGTATTAATTTATTCTAAATTCTCTTTCATGGTACATGGACATCGTTCTATTTTTTATCAGTTAATTTAGTCTAACGTCATATGCTCCCTTAATCAGTGGACAAACCTCAATAAAATCGTTATTCTAGAGAAACTGAGACAACAAAGGTTCCAAACCTAATTAACCATCATCATATGTTAGTTCATGAAACAACTATGCATTAAATCAATATTTTCATTTTTTTGATTTTATGCTCAAAATCTGTGTGTAACCCCTCCTACAAAATATTCAGTTTTGCGGTAAATGGTTAATATACTGAATTTTATAATCTTTAGTGTTGTTTTAAAATTTCTAACCACATTCTAGATTTGTATTAACATATTCTAAACTCTTTTTCATGGTACATGGACATCGTTTTATTATCTTATCAATTAATTTAATAAAACTTCATATGCTCTATAAATTAGTGGACAAACCACAATAAAATGGCTATTCTAGAGAAACGGAGTCAACAAACGTTCCAAACCTCTATGACCATCATCATATGTTATTTCATGATACGAAAATGAATTAAAACAATATTGACATATTTTTGGATTTTTTTCACAAAATATGTGTGTTAACCCCTACAAAATATTCAGTTTTGCGGTAAATAGTTAATATACTGAAGCTAATAATCTTTAGTGTTGTTTTAAAATTTCTAACCACATTCTACATTTGTATTAATGTATTCTAAACTCTCTTACATGTTACATGAGCATCGTTTTATTTTCTTATCAATTAATTTAGTAAAACTTCATACGCTCTCTAAATCAGTTGACAAACCACAATAAAATCGCTATTCTAGAGAAACGGAGACAACAAAGGTTCCAAACCCCTATGACCATCATCATATGTTATTTCATGATACGACTATGCATTAACAAAATATTGTAATATTTTTTGATTTTTTCTCAAAATCTATGTGTTAACCTCTACAAAATATTCTGTTTTTCGGGAAATGGTTAATATATTGAAGTCTATAATCTTTAGTGTTGTTTTAAAATTTCTAACCACATTCGAAATTTGTATTAATGTATTCTAAACTCTTTTTCATGGTATAAGGGCATTGTTCTATTTTTTTTATCAATTAATTTAGTAAAACTTCATATACTTCCTAAATCAGTAGACAAACCCCAATAAAATCGTTATTCTAGAGAAACAAAGACAACAAAGATTCCAAACCTTTCTAACCATCATCATATGTTAGTTCATGATACAAATATGCATTAAAACAATATTTTCATTTTTTTGATTTTTTCTCAAAATTTGTGTATTAACCCCTACAAAATATTCAGTTTTGTGGTAAATGGTTAATATACTGAAGCATAAAATCTTTAGTATTTTTTAAAATTAATATACTGAAGCATAAAATCTTTAGTATTTTTTTAAAAATTTTAACCATATTCTATATTTGTATTATTGTATTCTAAACTCAATTTAATGGTACATGGGCATCGTTCCATTTTCTATCAATTAATTTAGTAAAATTTCATATGCTCCCTAAATTAGCGGACAAACCCCCGTAAAATCGCTATTTTAGAGAAACGGAGACAACAAAGGTTCCAAACCTCTCTAACCATCATCATATGTTTATTCATGATACAACTATGTATTAAAATAATATTATCATTTTTTAAAATTTTCTCAAAATCTGTGTGTTTGTAAATGGTTAATATACTGAAACCTATAATCTTTAGTGTTGTTTCAAAAATTTTAACCACATTCTACATTTGTATTAATATATTCTAAACTCTCTTTCACGGTATATGGACTTCGTTCTGTTTTTTATTAATTAATTTAGTAAAACTTCATATGCTTCCTAAATCAGTAGATAAACCCCAATAAAATCGCAATTCTAGAGAAACGGAGACTACAAAGGTTCCAAACCTCTTTGACCATTATCATAGGTTAGTTCACGATACAACTATGCATTAAAATAATATTGTCATTTTTTGAAATTTTCTCAAAATTATTAGGTAATCCCCTACAAAATATTCAGTTTTTCAGTAAACGGTTAATACAGTAGAACCTCTATAAATTAATAATCTCCATAAATTAATAAATTTCGCCGGTCCCAACTTGGGCCGGTTCAAAATTTGATACAAATCATTAAAATAATAAGATAATAAGTTTTTGGAACATTCTATGTAAATATATGGTTTCATTAAAATTAGAAATTAATGATTTATAAGTATACATATTTTATATAAGTAAGAATCTATTATTATATTGGTTGTTTTATATTCACAATGGAATTATCTTTATATTTTCTTAACAATTAATATATTTTTGAAGAGATTTAGTAATATTATTTCAAAAACCACATTTAAGTTCTATGCAATATATATTTTATACCCCAAATAAAATAATATAATTAATATTAATGTCAAATTTCAAAAGATAACAATTAATGTCTATACACTAAAATAAAATATTTTCCTTATCTTATAATAAATATATCTTAAAATAAGAAATCTAAATAAGAAATCTTTTATAAATTAATATCTCTTTAAATTAATAAAATTTCAAAGCCAACATTATTAATTTATAGACGTTCTACCGTATACTGAAGCTTATAATCTTTAGTGTTATTTTAAAATTTTAACCACATTCTACATTTCTATTAATGTATTCTAAACTCTATTTCATGGTACAGAGGTAACGTTCTATTTTTTTATCAATTAAATTAGTAAAACTTCATATGCTCCCTAAATTAGTTGGCAAACCACAATAAAATCGTCATTCTAGAGAAACGGAGACAGCAAAGGTTCCAAACCTCTCTGAACATCATAATATGTTATTTCATGATACAACTATGCATTAAAACAATATTTTTATTTTTATATTGTTTCCAAATTCTATTTATTAACCCTTCAAAATATTCAAATTTTCGGTAAATGGTTAATAATCTTTAGTGTTGTTTTAAAATTTCTAACCATACTCTACATTTGTATTAATGTATTCTAAACTCTCTTTGGTTGTAAATGGGCATCGTTCTATTTTTTGTATCAATTAATTTAGTAATACTTCATATGCTCCCTAAATCAATGGACAAACCACAATAAAATTGCTATTCTAGAGAAACAGAGATAACAAATGTTCCAAACCTCTCATACCATCATCATATGTTAGTTCATGATTCAACTAAGCATTAAAAAATATTGTTATATATTTTGATTTTTTCTCAAAATCTATGTGTTAACCCCCTACAAAATATTCAGATTTTCGGGAAATGATTAATATACTGAAACCTATAATATTTAGTGTTATTTTGAAATTTCTAACCACATTATAAATTTGTATTAATGTATTTCAAACTCTTTCTCATGGTACATGGGCATCGTTTTATTTTTTATTAATTAATTTAGTAAAAGTTCATATGATCCCTATATCAGTGGACAAACCCTAATAAAATCGCTATTCTAGAGTAACGAAGACAACAAAGGTTCCAAACTTTTCTAACCATCCTCATACGTTAGTTCATTATTCACATATTCATTAAAACAATATTTTCATCTTTTGAAATTTTCTCAAAATTTATGTATTAACCCCTACAAATTATTCATTTTTTCGGTAAAAGGTTAATATATTGAAGCATATAATTTTTAGTGTTTTTTTAAAAAAAATTCTAACGACATTCTACATTTGTATTAATGTATTCTAAACTATTTTTTATGGTACATGAGCATCCTTCTATTTTTTATCAATTAATTTAGTAAAACTTCATATTCTCCCTAAATCAGTGGAAAAACCCCAATAAAATCGCTGTTCTAGAGAAACAGAGACAACAAATGTTCCAAACCTCTCTAACCATCATCATATGTTAGTTCTTGATACAACTATGCATTAAAACAATATTTTTGTTTTTTTGAATTTTTTTCAAAATCTTTGTGTTAACCCTTACAAAATATTAAGTTTTTCTGTAAACGGTTAATATACTGAAGCCTATAATCTTTAGTTCTGTTTTAAAATATTTAACCACATTCTACATTTATATTAATTTATTCTAAACTCTCTTTCACAGTACATGAACATCGTTCTATTTTTTATCAATTAATTTAGTAAAACTTCATATGCTCCTTGAATTAGTGGACAAACAACAATAAAATCAATATTCTAGAGAAATGGAGATAACAAAGATGCTAAACCTCTCATACTGTCATCATATGTTAGTTCATGATACAAATATGCATTAAAAAAAATTGTTTTATATTTTGAATTTTTTTCAAAATCTACAGGTTTCCCAACAAAATATTCAGTTTTTCGGTAAACGGTTAATATACTGAAGCCTATTATCCTTAGTGTTAGTTTAAAATTTCCAACCATATTATACATTTGTATTAATGTATTCTAAACTCTCTTTCATGGTACATGGACATCGTTCTATTTTTTATTATTTAATTTATTAAAATTTCATATGGTCTCTAAATCAGTTGACAAACAACAATAAAATTGCTATTCTAGGGAAACGAAGACAACAAAGGTTCAAAACCTCTTTGACCATCATCATCTATTAATTCATGATACAACTATACATTAAAATAATATGGTCATATTTTTTTAACTTCTCTCAAAATCTATGTGTTAACTCCTACAATATTCAGTTTTTTCGTTAAAAGGTTAATATACTGAAGCCTATATTATTTAGTGTTATTTTAAAATTTCTAACCACATTCTGCATTTGTATTAATGTATTTTAAACTCTCTTTCATAGTACATGGGCATCGTTCTATTTTTTAATCAATTAATTTAGTAAAATTTCATATGCTCCCAATATCAGTGATAAACCACAATAAAATCGCTATTCTAGAGAAACGGAGACAACAAAGGTTCAAAACCTCTCTGACCATCATCGTATGTTAGCTCATGATACAAAATTGCATTAAAACAATATTGCCCTTTTTTATTTTTCGCAAAATCTATGTGTTAACCCCTACAAAATATTTAGTTTTTTCGGTAAATGATTAATATACTGAAGCCTATAATCTTCAGTATTGTTTTAAAATTTTTAACCACATTATACACTTGTATTAATGTATTATAAACTCTCTTTAACGGTACACGGGCGTTGTTCTATTATTTATCAATTAATTTAGTAAAACTTCATATGCTCAATATTAGTGGACAAAACAACAATAAAATTGCTATTCTAGAGAAACGGAGACAACAAAGGTTCTAAACCTCTTTGACCATCATCATATGATAGTTAATGATACAACTATATATTAAAATAATATTTTCATTTTTTTTAATTTTTCTTAAAATCTATGTGTAAACCCCTACAAAATATTCAGTTTTTGGGTAAACGATTAAAATACTGAAGCTTATAATCTTTATTGCAATTTTAAAAATTTTAACCACATTCTATATTTGTATTAATGTATTATAAACTCTCTTTCACGGTACATGGGCATCGTTCTAATTCTTTGTCAATTAATTTAGTAAAACTTCATATGCTCCCTAAATTAGTTGGCAAACCACAATAAAATAGTTATTCTAGAGAAATAGAGACAACAAGGGTTTCAAAAATCTATGACCATCATAAAATGTTAGTTCATGATACAACTATGCATTAAAACAATATTCACATAGTTTTGAATTTTTCTCAAAATCTATATGTTAGTTAGGTATTCATTTTTTCGGTAAATGGTTAATATACTGAATACAATAATCTTTAATGTTGTTTTAAAATTTATAACCATATTCTACATTTGTATTAATTTATTCTAAACTCTCTTTCATGGTACATGGGCATCGTTCTATTTTTTATCAGTTAATTTAGTAAAACGTCATATGCTCCCTTAATTAGTGGACAAACCTCAATAAAATCGTTATTCTAGAAAAACAGAGACAACAAAGGTTCCAAACCTAATTAACCATCATCATATGTTAGTTCATGATACAACTATGCATTAAATCAATATTTTCATTTTTTTGATTTTTTTTTCAAAATCTGTGTGTAACGCCTCCTACAAAATATTCAGTTTTGCGGTAAATGGTTAATATACTGAAGCTTATAATCTTTAGTGTTGTTTTAAAATTTCTAACCACATTCTAGATTTGTATTAACGTATTCTAAACTTCTTTTCAAGGTACATGGGCATCGTTTTATTATCTTATCAATTAATTTAGTAAAACTTCATATGCTCTTTAAATTTAAGGACAAACCACAATAAAAAGGCAATTCTAGAGAAACAGAGACAATAAAGGTTCCAAACCTCTGTGACCATCATCATATATTATTTCATGATATGAAAATGCATTAAAACAATATTGACATATTTTTTGGAATTTTTTCTCAAAATTTGTGTGTTAACCCCTACAAAATATTCAATTTTTTAGTAAATGGTTAATATACTGAAGCATATAATCTTTAGTGTTGTTTTAAAATTTCTAACCATATTCTACATTTGTATTAATGTATTTTAAACTTTGTTTCATGGTACATAAGCATCGTTATATTTTTTTAACAATTAATTTAGTAAAACTTCATATGCTCACTAAATCAGTGGACAAACCCCAATAAAATCGCTATTCTACAGAAACGGAGACAACAAAGGTTTCATACCTCTCTAACCATCATAATATGTTAGTTCATGATACAACTATGCATTAAAACAATATTTTCATTTTTTTGAATTTTTCTCAAAATCTTTGTGTTAACACCCGTATAAAATATTCAATTTTTCGGTAAATTGTTAATATACTGAAGCCTATAATCTTTATTGCTGTTTTAAAAATTTTAACCACTTCTACATTTATATTAATGTAATTTAAACTCTCTTTCATGTTACATGGGCATCGTTCCATATCTTTATCAATTAATTTAATAAAACTTCATATGCTCCTTAAATTAGTGGAATCCCCCTATAAAATCGTTATTTTAGAGAAACGGAGATAACAAAGGTATCAAACCTCTCGTACCAACATCATATATTAGTTCATGATACAAATATGCATTAAAAATATTGTTATATATTTTGAAATTTCACAAAATCTGTGTGTTAACCCCTACAAAATATTCTGTTTTGCGGTAAATAGTTAATATACTGAAGCTAATAATCTTTAGTTTTTTTTTTAATTTCTAACCACATTCTACATTTGTATTAATGCATTATAAACTCTCTTTCATGGTACATGGGCATCGTTTTATTTTCTTATCAAATAATTTAGTAAAACTTCATATGCTCTCTAAATCAGTTGACAAACCACAATAAAATCGCTATTCTAGAGAAACGGGGACAACAAAGGTTCCAAACCTCTATGACAATCATCATATGTTATTTCATGATACGACTATGCATTAAAACAATATTGACATATTTTTTGAATTTTTCTCAACATCTATGTGTTAACCCGTACAAAATATTCTGTTTTTCGGGAAACGGTTAATATACTGAAGCCTATAATATTTAGTGTTGTTTTAAAATTTCTAACCACATTCGACATTTGTATTAATGTATTCTAAACTCTCTTTCATGGTATATGGGCATTGTTCTATTTTTTATCAATTAATTTAGTAAAGCTTCATATGCTCCCTAAATCAGTGGACAAACCCCAATAAAATCGTTATTCTAGAGAAACAGATACAACAAAGTTTCCAAACCTTTCTAACCATAATCATACGTTAGTTCATAATAAAAATATGCATTAAAACAATACTTTCACTTTTTGAAATTTTTTTCAAAATTTGTGTGTTAGCCCCTACAAAATTTTCACTTTTTCGGTAAATGGTTAATATACTGAAGCATATAATCTTTAGTATTGTTTTAAAATTTTAAACCATATTCTACATTTGTATTATTGTATTCTAAACTCAATTTAATGGTACATGGGCATCGTTCCATTTTCTATCAATTAATTAAGTAAAATTTTATATGCTCCCTAAATTAGTGGACAAACTCCAATAAAATTGCTATTTTAGAGACACAGAGACAACAAAGATTCCAAACCTCTCTAACCATCATCATATGTTAGTTCATGATATAACTATACATTAAAACAATATTTTCATTTTTTGAATTTTTCTCAAAATCTGTGTTAACCCCTACAAAAATATTCAGTTTTTTTGTAAATGGTTAATATATTGAAACCTGCAATCTTTAGTGTTGTTTCAAAATTTATAACCACATTCTACATTTCTATTAATGTATTCTAAACTCTCTTTCACGGTATATAGGCATCATTCTATTTTTTATCAATTAATTTAGTAAAACTTCATATGCTCCCTAAATCAGTGGATAAACCCCAATAAAATCGATATTCTAGAGAAACAGAGACTACAAAGGTTCCAAACCTCTTTGACCATTATCATAGGTTAGTTCACGATACAACTATGCATTAAAATAATATTGTCATTTTTTTGAATTTTTTTCAAAATCTACGAGTAAACCCCTACAAAATATTCAGTTTTTCAGTAAACGGTTAATACAGTAGAATCTCTATAAATTAATACTCAATAAATTAATAATCTCTATAAATTAATAAATTTCGCCGGTCCCAACTTATTCCGGTTCAAAATTTGATACAAATCATTAAAATAATAAGATAATAAGTTTTTAGAAAATTTTACGTAATTATATGGTTCCATTAAAATTAGAAATTAATAATTTATATGTATACATATTTTATATAAGTAAGAACCTATTATTATATTGTTTGTTTTATATTCACAATGAAATTATCTTTATATTTTCTTAACAATTAATATATTTTTGAAGAGATTTAGTAATATTATTTCTAAAACCACATTTAAGTTTTATGAAATATATATTATATACACCAAATAAAATAATATAATTAATATTAATGTCAAATTTCAAAAGATAACAATTAATGTTTATACACTAAAATCAAATATTTTTCTTATCTTAAAATAAATATATCTTAAAATAAGAAATCTAAATAAGGAAACTTTTGTAAATTAATATCTCCATAAATTAATAAAATTTTAAAGTCTCAACATTATTAATTTATAGAGGTTCTACTGTATATTGAAGCTTATAATCTTTAGTGCTATTTTAAAATTTTAACCACATTCTGCATTTCTATTAATGTATTCTAAACTCTCTTTCATGGTACACTGGTATCAGATATCATTCTATTTTTTATCAATTAATTTAGTAAAACTTTATATGCTCCCAAAATTAGTTGGCAAACCACAATAAAATCGTTATTCTAGAGAAACGGAGACAACAAAGGTTCCAAACCTCTCTGACCATCATAATATGTTATTTCATGATACAACTATGCATTAAGAAAATATTTTTATTTTTTTTATTTTTTTCTAATTCTATGTATTAACCCTTCAAAATATTCAAATTTTGGGTAAATGGTTAATATACTGAAGCCTATAATCTTTAGTGTTGTTTTAAATTTTTTAACCACACTCTACATTTGTATTAATATATTCTAAACTCTCTTTGATTGTAAATGGGCATCGTTCTATTTTTTATCAATTAATTTAGTAATACTTCGTATGCTCTCTAAATCAACGGACAAACCACAATAAAATTGATATTCTAGAGAAACGGAGATAAAAAAATGTCTCAAAGCTCTCATACCATCATCATATGTTAGTTCATGATACAACGATGCATTAAAAAATATTGGTATATATTTTGAATTTTTCTTAGAATCTATGTGTTAACCCCTACAAAATATTCAGATTTTCGGTAAATGGTTAATATACTAAAGCCTATAATATTTAGTGTTATTTAAAAATTTCTAACCACATTATACATTTGTATTAATGTATTAGAAACACTTTTTCATAGTACATGGGCATCGTTTTATTTTTTATTAATTAATTTAGTAAAACTTCATATGATCCCTATATCACTGGACAAACCCCAATAAAATCGCTATTCTAGAGAAACGAAGACAACCAAGGTTCCAAACCTTTCTAACCATTAGTTCATGATACAAATATGCATTAAAACAATATTTTCAATTTTTGAATTTTTCTCAAAATTTAAGTGTTAACCCCTACAAAATATTCATTTTCGGTAAATGGTTAATATACTGAATCATATAATTTTAAGTGTTTTTTTTTTAATTTCTAACCACATTCTAAATTTGTATTAATGTATTCTAAACTCTTTTTCATGGTACATGGGCATCATTCTATTTTTTATCAATTAATTTAGTAAAACTTCATATGCTCCCTAAATCAGTGGACAATCCCCAATAAAATCGCTATTCTAGAGAAACGGAGACAACAAAGGTTCCAAACCTCTCTAACCATCATCATATGTTAGTTCTTGATACAACTATGCATTAAAACAATATTTTTATTTTTTTGAATTTTTCTCAAAATCTGTGCGTTAACCTAACCCCCTACAAAATATTCAGTTTTTCTGTAAATGATTAATATACTGAAGTCTATAATCTTTAGTTCTGCTTTAAAATATTTAACCACATTCTACATTTATATTAATGTATTCTAAACTCTCTTTCATAGTACATGGACATCGTTCTATTTTTTATCAATTAATTTAGTAAAACTTCATATGCTCCCTAAATCAGTGGAAACCCCCAATAAAATCACTATTCTAGAGAAACGGAGATAACAAAGGTATCAAACCTCTCATACCATCATCATACATTAGTTCATGATACAACTATGCATTAAAAAAATATTGTTATATATTTTGAATTTTTTATCAAAATCTATGTGTTAACCCCTACAAAATATTCAGTTTTTCGGTAAATGGTTAATATACTGAAGCCTATAATCTTTAGTGTTGTTTTAAATTTTTTAACTACATTCTATATTTGTATTAATGTATTCTAAACTCTCTTTCATGATACATGGACATCGTTCTATTTTTTATCAATTAATTTAGTAAAACTTCATATGCTCCCTAAATCAGTGGAAACCCCCAATAAAATCGCTAATCTAGAGAAACGGAGATAACAAATGTACCAAACCACTCATACCATCATCATATATTAGTTCATGATACAACTATGCATTAAAAAATATTGTTATATATTTTGAATTTTTCTCAAAATCTATGTGTTAACCCCTACAAAATATTCAGTTTTTTAGTAAATGGTTAATGTACTGGAGCCTATAATCTTTAGTGTTGTTTTAAAATTTCTAACCACATTCTACATTTGTATTAATGTATTATAAACTCTATTTCATGGTACGTGGGCATCGCTCTATTTTTAATCAATTAATTTAGTAAAACTTCCTATGCTCCCTAAATCAGTGGACAAACCCCCAATAAAATTGCTCTTCTAGATAAACGGAGACAACAAAGGTTCCAAACCTCTCTAACCATCATCATATGTTAGTTCATGATACAACTATGAATTAAAACAATTTTAACATTTTTTTTTGAATTTTTCTCAAAATCTGTGTGTTAACCCCTACAAAGTATTCAGTTTTCGGTAAATGGTTAATATACGAAAGCCTATAATCTTTAGTGTTGTTTTGAAATTTCTAACCACATTATACATTTGTATTAATCTATTTTAAACTCTCTGTCACGGTACATGAGCGTCGTTCTATTTTTTTTTATCAATTAATTTAGTATAACTTCGTATGCATTAAAACAATATTGTCATATTTTTTTTATATTTTCTCAAAATCTATGTGTTAACTCTTACAAAATATTCAATTTTCGGTAAATTGTTAATATATCAATTTTCGGTAAATTGTTAATATACTGAAGACTATAATCTTTAGTGTTATTTTAAAATTTCTAACCATATTCTACATTTGTATTAATGTATTCAAAATTCTCTTTCATGGTACATGGGCATCGTTTAATTTTTTTATCAATTAATTTAGTAAATTTTCATATGCTCCCTAAATCAGTGGACAAACCACATTAAATTCGCTATTCTAGAGAAACGGAAATAACAAAGGTTTCAAACCTCTCATACCATCATCATATGTTAGTTTATGATACAACTATGCATTAAAACAATATGGTTATTTTTTGAATTTTTCTCAAAATCTGTGTGTTAACCCCTACAAAATATTCAGTTTTGTGGTAAATGGTTAATATACTGAAGCCTATAATTTTTAGTGTTATTTTAAAATTTCTAACTACATTCTACATTTGTATTAATGTATTCTAAATTATATTTCATGGTACATGGGTATCGTTCTATTTTTTATCATTTAATTTAGAAAAACTTCATATGCTCCCTAAATCAATGGACAAACCACAATAAAATCGTTATTCTAGAGAAACGGAGATAACAAAGGTTCCAAACCTCTCATACCATCATCATATGTTAGTTCATGATACAAATATGCATTAAAAATATTTTTATATATTTTGAATTTTTCTCAAAATCTACGTGTTAAACCCAACAAAATATTCAGTTTTTCGGTAAATGGTTAATATATTGAAGCCTATAATATTTAGTGTTATTTTAAAATTTCTAACCACATTATATTTGTATTAATGTATTCTAAACTCTTTTTCATATTACATGAGCATCGTTTGTTATTGAAAACGTTTGTCTACTGATTTAGGGTCCAGATTTAGTTATACATCAGACGAAAGACTGCATGGATAAAATGGGTGATTAGTGCAAACTTATCATGGAGACCGTGGTAAAGCTTCTCTCTCTTTTTATCTCTCTCTCAAGATATTTGTTCCATTCTACGTTTTATCTTAGTAGGGGTTATTGGTTGTTGTATTTTAATGGATTTGAAAATCCGAACTAAATCTAGTGTTATTGGTTCTATGATTTTCAAATCTGTATTAAAATCATGTGTTATTGGTTTAATGATTCATAAATTCTGTATCAAATCAAGTGTTATTCAATCGTACGGATTTACTAATATATTTGATTTTATAATAGATTTGAATGGATTTGTTTGGAATTTTTAGTTAAAAATACAAAGACTCAAATCCGATGGAAAACCTCCGGATTTACATATTTTACTTGGATTTATAAATACTATATGGATTTCTAAATCAATTAAAATATATAAACCAATAACACCTAATAGATTCCGTCTGATTTAGGTTTGACAAAGAAAGTGCTCTCTAGTACTATAAGTGATAGGCAAGCTGAACAAGAGGTAATTTTAGATAATCTTGAGCAAAAACATTGTCATGTTTGGTTGACAGTTATTGTTAATTAGTTTATTCTTGTTTTGTTTACAGGTCATCAAATTTGTGAAAAAGCATGTTGGTAATGAAAATCCACAATTAGCTGGAAACTCTGTCTACGTTGATTTCCTTTTCTTAAAGGTATCTCGAAAGTTTTGATTGTAATCTGAACAATTGCATGTTGATGATTGTAACCAATATATAATGTGTGTGTGTTTACAGAAGTACATGCCAGATTTGGCTGCTCTTTTCCCTCATGTACTTGTCGATGTCAGTAGTGTCAAGTCTTTATGCACCCGATGGTTTCCCAGAGGTAAAATAAAAAAAATTTAAAAGAAAAAAACTATGTGAAAAAGCGTATGTCTGTTATGAAAATATAAAAGTTGCCGTGTGTATAAAAATGATACTTGTTTTTGTTTGTTGAGCATTTAGATAAAAACAGAGCTCCTGCAAAGAAAAACAATCACAGAGCCATGGATGATATAAGAGAAAGCATCAAGGAGCTTAAGTACTACAAAGAAACCATATTTAAAGCAAACAAAGGTAAGAGGAGAGGTGAGGTGAGGTTCGAGTGAAAGGGGATATTGAGATTGTCGTTTAGGAGTCATTCGCTTGAATGTTTTGGTATTATGAAACCTAGTGACATGATCTTTAGTTATTGAGACATGTGTGTACTAAAATTTGTTATCTTAATCTAAACCAAACTAGTCACATTGATGATCTTTAGTTATTGATGATCTTTTGCCACATTGAGATTCCCTTTTCTCCCAGCCTTCACATTCTCAAGGCTCATCTGATTTTATGTAATTACCATAGATTAGGCATTGATCGCAGCTGGCTGGCTGCTCCTTTCTTCTCAGTAACATGATGTTCCTGTAAATTGATCACCATATGCGTCATGAGATGCTCTATTTTTAATACAGTTTAAACTTACTATGTGACTTTTTCATGGTCATGCACAAGTATAAACTACAAAATCATTAAATTATAATTAGTTAATGTGCCATTTCCACTTATTGATAAATTTTAAATCTTTTTTATAATTTATATGTAGGAAAAGTAAATAGAATATTGTGTAAATTAAATTATGTTGTTATCTTAGTTAACTATGTGATTATGTATAATTCAGATTGATTCAGTTTTTCATTTTCAATATATTGGATTGGTAAAATAGTAAATAGTTAATGTTTTGCGCAGAGAACTAATGTTTTGTAAGAAATCTCTTCATTGATTATATGATCAAGAAAATCTTATCATTATCATTATTTTCACTGGATAAATATGGAATAATTCAAACTCAACTATGGAAATACTAGGGAAACAAGGTTTGATCTTAGTCAACATAAAGCAGTGAAACCAAAAGAAAAAAGAATCACATCACTGATGGGTTCCTAAAGAAAACGTAAGAATGTGCCTTTTGAGAACACTCTAAGTCATCACTTTTGAGACAACACCAGCTCCAACTGTTCTACCTCCTTCCCTCAGAGCAAACCTTTGACCTGTTTTGAGAAATAGCGATAGCAAATCAGAAACTGAAACAGTTGAAACACAAAAAGGGAAGAGTGTCTGAAAGATTCTTGACCTATTTCGAGTGGGACAGGCATGATAAGCTCGAAAACTGCAGTGACATTGTCACCAGGCATAACCATCTTCACGTCTTGTGGTAACTCTACTCTTCCCGTGATATCTGCAGTCCTCAAGTAAAACTGAGGCCTGTAGTTGGAGAGAAAAGCAGTGTGACGTCCACCTTCATCCTTTGTGAGCACGTAAATCTCCGCTTCAAACTTCTTGTATGTCTTGCATGAGCCAGGCTTAGCAATTACCTAATAAGCAAAAGCATTAGTGTGCTCACATTCAATCATCCACTAGTCAAAATAAGGATGCATAAGCTTACCATTCCACGCTGGATGTCTTCTCTCTTTAGCCCACGAAGAAGAAGTCCTACATTATCACCGGCCTAACATAATGAAAGCCAAAGTTTAATCAAACATGCCTAGAACCTGTCTTTGTAATCTCTCGATGGTGCCTTTACCTGTCCATTATCCAAAATCTTCTTGAACATCTCCACCCCAGTTACAGTGGATTTCATTGGAGGTCCCTGGAAATCAAATCAAGAAAATGCTTAACTGTAATCACTACTTTGGCTGAATAAATGCAGTATTCATACACACTCACGTCTTTTAAACCCAATATTTCGACTTCTTCACCCACTTTGATGACTCCTTGTTCAATCCGACCCGTTGCAACAGTTCCACGTCCCTTTAAGAAGAAGAAAACTATCAGAACTTATTTTCCGAAACAAGTGAGTGAATGGAGAAAACGCCAAGGATGCAGATTAGTATACCTGAATCGAGAAAACATCTTCAATTGGCATCAAGAAAGGCTTGTCCAGCACACGAACAGGGTCTGGTATGTATTCATCAACAGCATCCATTAGCTTCAATATAGCTTGCCTTCCTATTTCATCGTTTGTGCCCTGCAGTGCAGACAGAGCAGATCCACGGATGATGGGAATATCATCCCCAGGAAACTTGTAGAAGCTGAGAAGTTCTGGATCAAGACAAGAGTTGATGTCAGTCAGAATCTTGAACTTAACTTCATACGATCAGAAAACTAAATTCTGTAACATAAAAAATTTACAAACCACGCAGTTCCATCTCTACAAGCTCCAACAACTCTGGATCATCCACCACATCGACTTTGTTCAGGAAGCACACAAGTGATGGAACACCAACCTGTTGGGACATCAGAAAATTAATACCTAACCTCATTTTGAGTAGCTTTAAGTGTTGAGATTGTAATGATGCGAACCTGACGTGCAAGTAGAATATGTTCCTTCGTCTGAGGCATGGGTCCATCAGGACCTGAAACCACAAGAATCCCACCATCCATTTGCGCAGCTCCAGTAATCATATTCTGAAAGTTAGCAACTTAAACACTGAGGCACAAGAGTTCATCAAAGTACTTCAAAGAAAAACCATATACTGATGCATGTTACTCCACCAAACAGTTCACATATACTATATATGATGATGCACTCCGAGATAACAATACTTCCACCAATCATACTTCATGATCATTTAACTGGAGTTAAAGAGCTTCAGAAATGTATAACATGCTTGACGTTAGAATGCTATATACCAAGAGGACACGTATATTATTTTCTAGAGTATCATTATTGGCAACACCTATATGAAATACAAAGAATATTTTGCTTCTTACCTTAACATAATCTGCGTGTCCAGGACAATCCACATGAGCATAGTGACGCTTAGCAGTCTCATACTCCACATGAGCCTACATAACCAAGTACCATCAAGTAAAAAGACAAGAAGAAGACAAGAAGAAGATAAAACCACAAACCGTAGCAATAGTGATTCCTCTCTTCTTCTCTTCAGGAGCTTTATCAATTTCATCAAAGGCAATAGCTTTAGCTTTGCCCTCTTCAGCAAGAACCTAAACAATTAGTAGCATCGATCTATCAACTCTTCTCCCAATTAAAACTCTCATCAATGTATAGAAAAAAAAAGGAATCACCTTTGTGATTGCAGCAGTTAGCGTAGTCTTCCCGTGATCCACATGCCCAATCGTTCCCACGTTTACATGAGGTTTACTGCAGCAAAATAACACAGTCATTAAACCAATCTCCCAACCAATTCAAAATCAATCAGACAAACTCACTTTCGAGTAAAAGTGGCCATCGATCTCCACAGAGAAGCTCCGAAACTTGAAGGAGGAGGAGAGAGATCATCTCCTCCGATTGAATGCGAGATCGAGGGAGAAGAAGAAGAAGTAATGGAGCCACCGCAGCGTGAGTAGATCCGAGAAGAGAAGGGAAGAATCCGCTTCGAGGTAGGGTTACGAAGAGCGACGGAAGCCATTTCGAGTCTACACAGGAAGAAGTGAGATTTGGGGTTTTAGTCGCCTGTGAGGGTTTCTGTTAATTCATTTCTTATAACCCGACCCGACCCGGATAAGCCCATTTGGTGCTCTCTCTTTTTACTATTATTGGCCCATTTAAGTGATTCTTAACTAATATTGGCCCATTTCAACATAGATTCCCGATAAAACTTGTTAACATTACCATGAATCGATTCGGATAAAGAGTTTTAGGCCCCATTTAAAGATAAAACTTGGGGTTTCAGTTTATAAATAATTTTTATTCTTTTTAGCTTTCTTTCATTGGATTGTAAAACCATTTTTTTTCAGTTTCTAATTATAAAATATAGGTCATTATGTATGTGAAATTAACTATTATATCATTACTGGATTATGTTAAGAGAGCAAGACCCATCAGTAGCACTAAAAAGAAGTCACAAAAATAGCATACAACCGGGCTAAGATCCGCGCAATTGCACAGGATGAATGTTATATATAAAATATATTTTATATATTATTATTTATTTTTGCTCATTTAACGTATATAATTAAATTAGAGTAAGCACATAAATCAAAACAATACCTCTTGTTTATTTACGATAATATTTTGGTAAATAAATCAAAACAATTATTTTATTTATTTTATAAGGTATATAACTAAATTTCAATGACATGGATATAGATATATAGTATATTTTAATATAAATATTTATTATTGAGAATTCGTACTCATAATAAACACAAATTTTCTAATGTGCGATATTTTCAATACAAATTTCAAAATTAAAATAGTAAGGTTTTAATATTTTTTCAATACAAATTTATAAATTAACATATTTATGTATTTTATATGTTATATATTTTAATTTTAAACTATATTAATATCTAATATGAATGTTTATTAAATGAGAATTTATATTTATACGATTTTATGATCATTTGTATCTGATTATTAAAAAAAACATTGATCACAAAATTTTAGTGTGAGATATTTAACATTTTTAGTAATTTATAGTTGTTTTAAAAATTAAAAATATAACATATAAGAAAAAATCTATTTTTTGTTATATGGTTGATGTGATTGTTTAATATCGTTTAATAATATAAACTTAAAAAAAGAGGTAAGATACAAAAATTGTTATCAAATATTGATTATACGTTAATCATATTAGGTAATTCGGTAACTTTTATTTAAGGAAAGTGCAGGAATATTCTTTGTACACTATTTATCAATTTGATAGTTAGTTTAATTATAAAGTATAATATATGTTAAGATGAACCAACTTATTTTTCTAAGAATTTTGAATTTCATTCTCATGGTGACACGTGACTACAAAAAAATGTTGTAATGTTTCTTAATTAATATATATAAGGGATGTTAAAAGTTACAAGGATAACATTTATTAAGGAACAAAAAGACTAATTATTTTTACTAAATATTATTATTTTAAATCCTAAAAGTAAACCCCTAACTCTAAATCATAAACTCTGTAGTTATATTTGTTTTAGTTATATTTGTTTTTAATAATTTTATAAACGGTAATCTGTTATTTTTTATTTTTGTTTGCTATTGTTGGGACAAATACTTGTTTTGATTTGATGCTTTTTGAAGATTTTTCTATTTTATAAATGTGTTTCTATTTTTACATTTATGTTTAGTCTTATCAGTTATAATAAAATTAGATATAGTATAATTATTTTGTAAAATTTCTTCTAAAGAAAATAATTTTTATAAATGTTTATTTTAATTTTTATGTTAGCTCAAAGTATCCAAGATAAATTTATATTTGAAAAAATAACTCATCTGTTAAAAAAGAACTTATTGTGATCCCAGTCTGAAAAATGTTTATATCCAAAAATCTAGAACTCTCTAATACATTTATTCTTCTTTTTGAATTAATATAGAGTGTACAAGTTGTCTACAACTATACATGAAAGAGATCCTTAATTAAATGAGTTGCGTTTCTTCAATAGACATGTATGTCGGGATTAAGTTGTATATCTTTGTCAAGACCATCTCAAATGTCACAATATACTGATGCATTTTGTAGTGTTTAGGCGATTTCATTTGTAATTGATGTCTCTCTTATGCTTTCCAAAGCAACGGTTCCTACTTATCCACGTTGCATGCTAGTAGTTCGTCTAATCACATGCGTTGCCATGGACCGCCTTACTTTATTTCTTAATAGTCTATATCAATCCTATTATTTCTTGATACCCCAAGATGCCATTAACGATGTTGAAGCCTTTGTACATGAAAGTTTTCTTTCAAGATCACGATTCTTCCACCAGTATATCAACAAGAAAGCAAGAAAGCTTTTTACGTCCCAACACCAGAAGTTTGGTTTGATGATACAACAAAATTTCATACTTGTAAAAAAGTAGGAATTAACTTAATACTCACATGTATTAGGTGTTTAGCTGAAATGTACACTTAAACCATAATTTGTATAAAATGTGATTGATAAAATCATGCCAAATCAAACCAGTTTCAGAGATAAAACTAATACTGAGAAATAAAAATAGTGCCTGACTTTTTATTACTAAATATATATCATTTTAGCTTTTAAAATGGTTTTATCATACACAAAAAACAACTTACTTTACTGAATTTCATAAGGGTTCTAAACCTCTAAATAGATTAACAACATCAATATCGAACAATTTCAGCGATTTTAACGATTTCGTGACTCAACCAACTTCTTCAAAGCACACTATATTGTATTTGATAAGAGCAACTAAAAAACTAGGCAACCGATCGGGGTAAAACATTTCTTATTTTTAGACATTATAGTTTCGAAATTTGAGATGAAGGCATCCCTTCAAAAAAGTATTAAAATTGGAATTTTCTATAAAAACATATACAACAGAAAGCACATATATGCATTCAAAACATAATCGTCGAACCCATGGAAAAATATGTGACCTCCAAATTATATATTTTTTAAAAATTTGATAATAAGCTTTTTGTTATGGTTAACTGAAGTTGGTTGAAACGTGTACGGCCATGTTCGTTTACGTTTCGCGCGACCTGCGACCTGCGACCTGCGACTAAGATTACGTTCGTTTATGTGTCGCGCGACTTGCGACTTTCGACCTGCGACTAAACATGCGACCTGCGCCTAAAACTATGTTCGTTTACGTGTCGCGCGACCTGCGATCTGCGACCTGCGACCAGTCGCGCAATCAAAATTTTCTTAATTTTTAGTCGCTGTTTTTTCGGGCGACTTAAATGGGAACCCGCGACTGGTCGCGCGATCAGTCGCGCGACATCAAAACGAACAACAACCTGCGACTTGCGACTTGCGATCAATCGCAGGTCGCATGTTACGCGACAGCAAAACGAACAACAACCTGCGACCTACGATCAGTCGCAGGTCGCATGTCGCAGGTCGCAGGTCGCACGACATGTAAACGAACACGGCCTACATCTCTACAACGAAAATGCATCACAGCCCCACCCAACAATATACTTATAGTAAGTTAGAATATAGAGGATTGATGTATGTAATTTGATACTAAGAAATAATCTGCGTTCTGTAAGATATTTTATGAAATATTTGTTAAATAAATAATTTATAAAAAATAATAAAAGGTATGTAAAATATATTTTATTGATTTCTTAAATTAAAATTGTAAAAAGAATTCAATTTTTGTCAATTCAAATATGATACATATTTCTAAAATTTTGAAATTAAAATATTTTGTATTTTATATGGTATATAGTATCATTTAAACAATATAAAAATATATATACATTTTTAGTATCTATTATACAAAACTTTTTACTCATATGGTTTTATGATCATTTTTTCTTGCTATAATAAAAAAATCAAATAATTGATCACAAAATTTTCAAGTGAGACTTTTAACAACTTTTAGTAATTTATATTCATTTTTAAAATTTAAAATATAACATATATGGAAAATACTAAAAAAAATATTATATATTTAATTTATTATTTAATTTATCTTAATAATATAAATTAAACAAAAATGATAGAGGATATACAAAGTATTATCAGACTTTTATTATTCATAATTATTAATTATTATATATATTTTAATCACATTAGGTAATTCCATAATTTATAATTTTTAAGGAAAGAAGTAATAATATGTTTTGTAGATTACTAATTAATTTTATAATTAGTTTAATGAAAAATATAGTATATGTTTAGATATACCAATATATTTTTCTAAAGATTTTAAGAGTCATTCTGATGATAACACATGATATCACTCACATGTTTTAAAATTTCTCAATTAATAAATAAGGGATATATATATATATATTATATATATATATATATATATATATATATATATGCATAATAGTTTTCTATATCTCATTGTATGAACATCATAAACTCTAGAGTTATAATGTTAAACATAACAGTGTTACTTCTCTTTTTAAATCCATTACAGTAACTTTTTTTGTACTTTAATCCATTACAATATTTAACCGAAAAAAGAAGAAACTTCACATATTATCGAAGTTTAAGACCATGAAACCAACCACTGGATTAAAGACATTAATTTTTAATAATCACTACAGACTACTGTACGTTTTACGTATGCAACATAGAATACTCAAATCCTCCACCGATTTGCCTATTAATATTCGCAAAAAATATGTAAATATAGAAAACTTGTCTTTTGTTTTCCGGACCACATGGGAATGTGTTACCGACTATCTCTTTACTACTTTGGCATGTAAGATATGTAAGAATCTTCTTAAGGCTTTGAGGCTCAGAAGACAAGAGCATATTTTCCATTTATCGTACTTTTTAGCGGCAAAGCTAAAAAAAAGAATATCACTTTTCCAACTTTAATTGTTTGGCAATATATCGCTAATCTCTCATCGTTATTAATTCATTTTGTTATAACTTAAATCTAGAGGCTAAAAGCTGAGTTTTGTATGATTATCCAGTAATATCGTAAAGTACCTACCTATGTGTATGGTTAAAATGGACTTCGCAGAATGCCAGGATATCCATAAACATAGATATAATTATCATATAGTCATAAGATAAGAATTTAACTATATGATCTATAATGTACAAGATTTTTATAAATGACTCTATACATAACAATATGCAAGAAAATAAGAATATATTCGGCATTGGGATATTAGTTAAACTAGAACACTATATTATTTAGCGAATTAACTATTCTGTCCGGACGAGGTAGTCCAAGTGGCAGGACGGACATGTGGTGGCAACCACCATTCGGGTTTGATTCCCCTCCCCATGCGGAAACTACCATGTCTCTTCTGGACACCAAAGCGGTACTGGGTTCGATCCAGCCCAGGTAAAGCTCTCCCGGATGAAGTGGACCGCTGCCTGACCGGGCCCAGAGGAATGATCCGCGAAGCGGGGAACCCCTGGATTATCAAAAAAAAATAAAAAAATAAAAAAAATAAGAATATAGCTAATTAAGATAATAGAAATTAAAAGTTTTTTTGAAGCTAAAATTAAAACTTCATATCACATAGATCATGTTTTTAATGTCTTAATAGTTGATGATACGGTTGATGCCTGAAAAAAATATACTTAATATTACAAAGTAGATAGGCTATCACACTGTCTAACCTCAGTTTAAACTGTATTCTAACTAATGCTAAGAAAACAACTGAACTGGCTGCTACTATACTATTTTGTAAACAGTCTGGATCAAAATCTAAGCTCGGACTGAATAAATACCCACTTATATTGTTTTCAGCTAAATCAAATTTAGTATAGATAGATTTACGTTGTACCTCAAATTATCTTTGCCATTAGGGTACAACTAGTTGAGGTCGCTACTTTTTACCAACACAGAGATAGTTTCGTTGTTGCATTAAGAACCTCAGTGTGTCAATACTACATAACCACATAAATATCTGTACTTATAATGCTGTCAACTTGAAAATTTATATACATATTACATACAAACTCGAGATAAATTGATAAAGTGAAAAAGTCATCTTTTGATTCCTCATTCTCGAGATAAATTATTCTTAGCAATTTGCAAAAAGAGAGAAATTATTCTATCTTTCTTCTTGTAGAGCCTGGCTCATATTCCATGAATAATAATAATTATAAGCTTTACACCAATCAATACTTAATGATTAATAAAATAAGTTATATAATTGTTTGTAAAGGTTCATGATAAACAAATATACATGCTAGCTTTTACTTGGTTGGACCATCTTTCTCACATGGAAGGGGGGTATCTCTATATACACACGAATAATGCGATATCCACATATTCGACATGTTTAAATTATTGATATATGTATGTTAATGAGAAAAGGCTACTCAAAGACTTACTTCATTTAGAGAGCAAAACTCCGATCAAAGTTGGAAGAATATAAAAACTCATTACAGTCGAACACATGTAACAATATTCTTTTAAGAAAAAGAAACTTTATTTCCTAACGAATGAATAAATTAATATGTAAGAGATTTATATGATTAATTATTTAATAAGAAAATATGTATTAGATATGTAAATTTGGTGGAAACGATTGGCCTAGTGTTTAAGATTTAAAAATTGTTACATCAGAGAAATTTGGTTTTCAAAATGCTACCATTTCTTTCAAATTATAAAATGCAAAACTTATCCGAGGTTCAAGAATGTCGTGGACATAAGCATTTGTTATATTCATGTGCTGCGTAAACAATCTGTCTATTGAGGATCCTGGATATTGTACATGCATAATTATTTATCGATCCGAGTGTTGTTCTTGGACTAGTTGGTTATAAACTTCACTTAAAATGTTTAACATAGTGTATTTGTATTCAACAACGTTGTCCACTTTCAAATTAATTGGGTTTTGCACCATATATAATACCAGAAAAAGCTATTAAGAAATTTATTTAGTAAAGCTATGTGATAATAACTTGCATACGGTCTTAAAGTTTACATGTATATATATCTCCGTGAACCATGACTAGAAACTTCTTATGAATAGAATGAGCAACACTTTTAGGGGTCACCAAGGGTTCGTGGTTAACCCCATGCTCTCTTTTGAGTTTGTGCCTTAGGTAGTGGAAAGGGGAATCTACTGATCTTAGAGGGTGGAGATGTTCATGCGACCCACAAATCTGGAAGACGTAGGGCCAGTTTTCACCTCCCCCCCACGAAATTGTAGACTTTTCATTCGGGTCCCATAAGTGTACATTTCGTTGTTTCTAACCCATCATTCATTGCTTCTCGAAGCTTTTTGACAATGCTACATAACGTTTTGCTCCTTATGGGTATGTTGTAATTAGTATTACCACTAAATCCAATTATTACTTTTGTCAACCATCTTATATTGGATATTTAGAGATTTTGGCCTTAATCAGAAATGTTATAAGAATCCAAGTACTTTCTCTCTTTTTATACTATAATCGTGTAATGTAACTGTGATACATAATGTCATAAAATATTATAATTAATCACGTAGAAGGGACCTTTTTCATTGTTAGTCGATTGACTTGTAAACAAAGGAAAAGGTCAAATGAGAACAACGACAATAGTAAAAGGTCTTTAGACTAGTTAATATCTTGGACATATATACAAATCAATTTGATTTGTATTATTTTATACGTCATCTCTTAGATCATCTTCCACGGGCCTCATGGACATGGTCCTTGAAATCATGACTCATGAGTTTGCCACTTTGGTTTGGTGTAAAGTTAAAGAACACTTAAACATGGAACAATCAATTTATTAGTACATTTTATATATACAGTTCACTAGTAAGTAGTTAATTTATTATTTTTATATATTTTTTGCTAAGAATGTTAATATCATATAAATGATGTTCAGATTTTACAATAAGTGCAATCTATAATTACTCTACCAAGGCAAAAAATAAAGGAAAAACAAGGCAGAGTAAGTTAACGTTGGTTGCCCAACATCTTAGAGGATCCAGCTTGGCAGGAGAGGTTTGAATTGCTTCAGTTTACTCCTAGAAAAGATTGCGAGTTTGACGTCTCTATATATCATCTTTGCAATACCAGCTGAAGCAGTGGTGCAGTTGTTATGGTACACATTGATAGAAAAGCAGAGAAAATAGTATTCAAAAGAACTAATATTTTATCTAATATCATCTACCAAAATTTTACGTGGGGAAAAATATGATTAAAAGAACTAATCATATTTACCCACAATTTTTTTTTTGACAGATGATATTAGATAAATTATCATCATATATGTAAGTTTTATATTTCATTAACAATCTGTGAAAATGAATATATCATCTATAATATTAAAACTGAATTACAAATAGAACAAACTTTCCTTTCAACACATTATTACAAAAATAAAAAATGTAAAATAATCCGATTTTGCTTATGATTAAAAAATCGGTTTATTCTGTTTTACTATTTTTTTATCTTAGTTTTAATCGGTGAAAAACTACGTAATCAAACACATAATTCAAAGACATAATTTATGTGAACAAAATAATAACTTAGATCAAAATAATAAAAACGTATTACATATATTGTCACTTAATCTTTTACACCATATAACTATTTTACTAAATAAAAAAAGAACTCTTTCTATATTTATTTGTTTACAGAATCAGTTAGGAATGTGCACTACGGATTGTTTCTTTCGGATATCAGATTTTTTTGGGGTTTTGAAACTAGGCCCGTTTGGATATTATAAATTTATGTGTGGGTTTCGAATTGAGTCGGTTTAGATAGTTCGGTTCTGATGTATAAAAACCTAAAAATATCCAAATAACCAATATATCTGAAACGGGTTCCGAATATTTGTACCAAAAATAACTATATGATCCGTTTCAATCCGAATATTTTGAATATGGCGACACATCTAGAATATAAATCAATAATTAGGAAAAATAAATATCAATTTCTAAAAACATAAGTTAATACCTGGACGCGTGGATCAAGTTCTAGTTAATTATTTTAAAATATGAGTACCATATTTCAGCATGTTCGACACTATATTTAGATTATGCCCTTCTAAAAACTCGTTGAAAGTGAAAAGAGAAAATTGCCTATCAAAATGCGACTAATTCAGGTTACATAAGGTCATTTGTGTAACATGGACAAGATAACTCTTTAGCTCTTGGCCGTCCTTTCGTTATTCTTGCCTCTTTCTATCCCAATGAACTATTGTGCGTTAACATCAACCCAAAAAGGTAAGCCATGTCACAACTTTTGAAAGAACTTAAGTTTTTTTGAAAGAACTTAAGAAACATGACTCTTTTAAAACAGATTAATATAATATACTTGTTTGGCCAACTCTTAATTAAATCAATTTTTTAGTAATAATGTTGCCCCTGACATTTTTTTTTAGGCACAGATTTAAAGAGGCATTTATCATATATCAAAATGAATTTGATGTGCTAACAAAAGTTTAGTTTTCTATCATTTTGTATAGGCCATAAGTTAGTGCATGGCCACTTTCTTATGAGGATCGACTCTGTTTAAGAGTAAACTTAAATCATAGATAAGTAATGTGTACTAAATTTTAGGTTTTACAAATTTGAGATTTTTAAAGTTTTAGTTCAAACCGACAAGATTGTAAAATAGAGTAACAACAAGTTATTAAGAAAAATATAAATTTACAAAATAAAACAATAATATGATATAAAGGATCATTTCAATATTTAAATATTTTTAAAAATTAAAATATACTCCCTCCGTTATTTTATAATTGACGCTTTAGGAATTTTAATTTGTTTTTATATACTTGCCGTTTTCAGAATTTTAGATAGCAAATAAGATAAATTGATTTCTTTTACCTTTTTTGTATGAGCTGTCGTATTAATATTGTGGAGTAAATTAATATGTATAAAGGTTAAAATAGGCATTATGTTATAGTTTCCTAAATTTGTGTGAAAACTTCTAAAACATCAATTATTATAAAAGAACGGAAGGAGTATAAATTAACTATAAAATTATTTTTTGAATACTATTTTATCTAATTATATTACCACTGAATAAGTGTTTTACATCATTTTTTACGTTCAAAATTTCAAAAAACAGTATTAACAGTTTTTAGTATAATTTTTTTTAAAAAGAATTTAAATGTATTAGTATTCCTTTTGTTTGTATATATTTTTACCAAAATATTGAATAACTGGAGTTTTGACTAAACTTTTATTCTTTTAAATGTACAACCACTTACATCCCTTTGAGTATTGCTCAAGTAAATCTGCTAACTGTCATCAGTCTTAAATTAATCTCTATCTCTAGTAAATCGCAATCTCTTAATACCAATTTAATAGATGGAGGGAAATAACCACCAAAATATTAATCCCTTTTTGTCCCCAATTTATAAAAACTCTGCGCCATAAACTTAGCCACGTCAGCCTTAAGAAAGCGCCACGTCACGTCACCCACCTGTACAGATCTCTTTCCCCGGCTGCTCCAATATATATTGGAACGATCCCCACCAGCGAAAACCTTTCTTCATTATAAACTGCATGTGCATCGACCCGACCCGGCCCGACGCAACCCGACCCGCATTTCTCACCCGTTTGTTTCTCCTGCTCCCGCCGCCGTGAAAACAACCGAGATTCCTCGCATGCCGATGACGATTGCGGTGACGCCATCACGCCAAACAGATCGATCAGCCTCTCCTTTCGCGACGGCGGCGAAGACGGTGACGCCGGTGGCCGTTGTCTCCGACGGACAGGGGAAGGACGCGCTGATCTCGTGGTTTCGCGGCGAGTTCGCCGCCGCCAACGCGATTATCGACGCCGTGTGCTCGCATCTCAGGGAGGCTGTTCCCGGATCGGAGTACGACGCCGTCTTCGCCGCGATCCATCGCCGGCGCCTGAACTGGATCCCCGTTCTCCAGATGCAGAAGTATCACTCCATCGCGGAGGTGGCGATCGAGCTTCAGAAACTGGAGGCGAAGAAGGCGGAGGATCTGGTGGAGGAGATGAAAACGGAGACGGCGGAGGATCTGAAACAGAGCCGAACAGAGACGGCGGAGATGAAGAGCGTTTGTTTTAACGGCGAGAAGCTGACGGAAAATGAACTTAACGGAGACGTTGAAGACGATTCTCCGAGTAGTGATATCACTGATTCAGGTAAGTAGCAGTAAAAACTTTCCCTATATAGACTTGAGTTTTTTTCATAAGCTTTAATCTGAATCTGAGTCTTAATTTTTTTTTAGTTCTGTCTTTAATTATTTTTCGTGTGTTTCCTTTTTTGCATAAAAGCATATTCTTTGAAGTTTGGTCATTTGATTCTCTGTACACAGCAAACTAGTTCTGTGGTTGGTGACGACAGAAAAAAACTCCATTAAAATGTGGGAATAGGTTTTAAAAAGTATTTTTTGAATAAATTATATTTAGTAAAGAAACAAATCGAATATTTAATTTTATAAGAAATAAAAATGTTTTTTCAGACTCATTCAAGTTTCAAGATTCAAGTACGTGTTTCCCTCACCTGGATCCGATATGTATTCTAAAAAATTTTGACTATTAGATTCATAATTTGTGAATTTTTAATCAGATGTTATTGCAACATTTATGGCATGGATCCGATTTTCATTAACATTTTTTTACTAAAATAACCAGATTCTCCGTAAAGAAATAAAAATTTGTTTTTTCTCCGTCAACACTAAACCCCTATCAAATCGTTAAGCTAATACCATGAAAATATACTTGATTCTTTTTAAAAATAGAAAATATGACTAATGGGGTTTCTCTAAAAAGTAAAGTTTACGCTATACTTTGATTTAAAAATATTAACGTGTAACGCATTTACAAAAGAAATTATAATTTATTAAGAATTTTTTTGTTGGTATATTAAGCGGTTTTTGTAGTCTAGAGATTGTATTCTCTTTTAATTCTTATATTTCAAAATAATATTTTATAGCGTATGGACACACTAAAAACAGATTAAAATTCGATTATAAATACAATATTTTATACCTAATTATTTTAGTAAATTATTAATTTAATAAATTTAATTATTTCTTAAGAATAATTTTAATGCTAATAAAATACATAAGAAAGCCTTTTAAATTTTTATTATTTGAGACAAATTTAACCGAGGAAGTGTTTTATTATTTTATTATTTAATTTGTTTACTTTTAGCTTTTCTTTTGAAAAAGTTTACTTTTAGCTTTGTGCGTAAGTTAATTTCTTGAAATTTTTGTTACTGATAATACGATAAGACCTTTGCATTAATAAAATAAAATAAAATTGTACCCAGTGTTAAAAAAAAAAAATTTAAGACAACTTTGATGAGATTGAGAATCGTACAAAAGGACGAATCTGGTGTAAACAGGTTCGAAAAGCATAATCTTGAAAAGTCTCTGACTTTCAGAAGATAAAGAACTAGAAAACGCAGTCGTTTTGAAACGTTTCGCTTTTTTAAGATTAGGATTCCCGTTTCTCAATGTAAGTGGCTTGTGTGTACAAGTACACAAGTGGTAGCAACCATTTTTGTTGTTGTCTTCTGCTGCTTTATGCCGTGTTCGTTTACATGTCGCGCGACCTGCGACCTGCGACATGCGACTGATCGCAGGTCGCAGGTTGTTGTTCGTTTTGCTGTCGCGTAACATGCGACCTGCGATTGGTCGCAAGTCGCAAGTCGCAGGTTGTTGTTTGTTTTGATGTCGCGCGACCGATCGCGCGACCAGTCGCGGGTTCCCATTTAAGTCGCCCGAAAAAACAGCGACTAAAAATTAAGAAAATTTTGATCGCGCGACTGGTCGCAGGTCGCAGATCGCAGGTCGCGTGACACGTAAACGAACATAGTTTTAGTCGCAGGTCGCATGTTTAGTCGCAGGTCGCAAGTCGCAAGTCGCGCGACACATAAACGAACGTAATCTTAGTCGCAGGTCGCAGATCGCGCGACACGTAAACGAACCTTGCAGTGTTGATGTAACTGTAAAACTCATCAAAGGGGTATCAATCTCACATTGATTAGCGTGTGATGATTTTTATTGCGTTTTGTATTTTTATTTCTCTTTCCGGATGGGGAGCTCTTGGCAGCCGTTGGATCTAGTTACAACTAGGTCGTCATCAATCATGGTCCCCACGATTTTTCGTGCCGCCCTTCTTTTATTTTTCTTTTTTCTCCTGAACGTTCGAATCCTTCACGCCTCACGAGCAGCCTTTTTTTAATATATTTTTTATATTTCATAAAAAAGGATCCCAAGTATTTTTTGTTTTACAATATAAGGTATTTTATATTTTATACAATTTTATAACTATTCTATAACTTTTATGAACAATCAGATTATATTCAATTTATATATTTAGTGACATTTTTAAAGTAAAGTACCTTTTTAATATTCGTTTTTAAATAAACAACTGCTTATTTAATGAAAAGTCAGTTTTTCTTTTTGCTTTTTGTTCACGGCCATGCAGTGTAAAAAGGTTATTTTATTTTTAAGAGATCTTTTGACCTGTCTACCAGTCTTGGGATTTTTTATCGTGATGTGTGTGTATTTATTCACTCGTGTTGAAAGTTGAAGTTTAGGTAACGTATAGAATGAGACACGTGCACCAAGGCATAGACTTCGTAGTTTTGTCTTTCTACATTGGGATCCCAGTGTCAGATTCACATTGACTATAAGTTCATAGAATGGTCCATGATGATATTGTTCATGCATTGGACTAAAAGAAGAAAATTGTTTTTACTCTAGTTCGATGGTGTTTTCACTAAAGCCAAAAGATCACATTGAATTTGTAACTTTGTCTTCTTCATTGAATCTCTGACTTTCTCTGATACACTTTACAAGACAAGGAGAAACTATAAGTTCTAGAATGGTCCATGAGAGATGAAGAAACTGTCTTTACTCACTAGTTGATCGTTTTCTCACTAAAGACAAGTGTCAGTGTATCATATTAGTTAACCAAAAACTTTAATTTTATGTTTTTTTACATAGGTTCTCATCAGGATGTTCACCATACTGCTGCTGCGGATACTCCACAGATTATATGCCAGAACCATGAAGATTGTGACGCACGTTCATCTGAGATCAAACCTATCAAAGGTTTCCAAGCCAAGGAGCAAGTGAAAGGCCACACTGTGAGTGGTTTGATGAAATCTTTTGATGGAACATTTGAAATGTAAACTTATTGCTCAATGAATCTTTTTGGACAGGTGAATGTTGTGAAAGGACTAAAGATGTATGAAGAGTTACTAAAAGAAGAGGAGTTAACCAAACTCATAGACCTTGTTGCTGATCTCCGAGAAGCTGGCCAAAATGGGAAGCTTTCAGGTGACTTTTTCTTACTCTATCACATGACTTTTTAAAGAGTTTTTCCTGGTGCTTACTCATGATAAATGAATACAGGTGAGACCTTTATCCTCTTCAACAAGCAGATAAAGGGGAACAAGAGAGAGCTGGTTCAGCTTGGTGTCCCAATCTTTAGCCATGCGAGGGATGAAAACACCAACGACAGCAACAACTCTGGTAAGGAATCACTCTGATCTACAGGACTCGGTCTAAATGGTTTGATGTAAGTGGTTGAGAATCTGTTGGTTTGCAGTTAACATAGAGCCAATTCCACCACTTCTTGAGAGTGTCATTGATCATTTTATCACATGGAGACTCATCCCTGAGTACAAGAGACCAAACGGCTGCGTCATCAACTTCTTTGAAGAGGTAAATGATATCTACATTGATCACACAATCTTATTATCACTTTGAATTAACGTTTAGGATTATGTTCTTGTCTGCAGGGTGAACACTCACAGCCTTTCTTGAAACCACCTCATCTTGAACAACCAATCTCCACTCTTGTCCTCTCTGAATCAACAATGGCCTTTGGACGTATTCTCTCTAGTGACAATGAAGGCAACTTCAGAGGACCTTTGACTCTTCCTCTCAAACAAGGGTAAGTAAAAATAAAATAAAATAAAAACTTTCTTCACTTAAAAATAGTGTTATTATTTTTTATTTTATTTTTTATTTTTATCTCTACTAACGTTGCTGAAACCTGATCTTTGTAGATCTCTGTTGGTGATGAGAGGAAACAGTGCAGACATGGCAAGGCATGTAATGTGCCCATCACAAACCAAAAGAGTAAGCATCACATTCTTTCGTGTACGTCCTGAGATAAACAACCACAACAGTCCTCACAATGATGGTGTAATGACAATGTGGCAACAACAACCACGTCACTACCCAATGGCACCAACTCCATACTATGATCATTCACTTGAAATGATGCCAAAACTCGGAGTCCTTCCACCAATGGTCATAATGGCACCACCACCGGTTCAACCAATGGTACTATCAAGTCCCAGTGTGATGGGAACCGGTAATGGTACCGGTGTTTTCTTACCATGGGCCTCAGCTAGCTCAAGAAAACATGTGAAGCATTTGCCTCCACGCGCACAGAAGAAGCGATTGCTTCCTCCTCCTCCTCCTCCTCCTGCTGCTGCTTCTTCTCCTGCTGGAGAATCCACCTCTGAGCCTGTGATCAGTGTAGGTGGAGCCTGAGCCTAAAGCCAAGCCACTTCGATCTGGTCACATGTCTCAAGCCATGTTCTGTTTCTTTCTCTTTTGTTCCTGTCTTTTTCTTTCTTTCGAATTCAGTTTAGGTTTTAACTCAGGGTTTATAGATAGAACTAAAGTTTTCTTAAATCTCAAGAGGCATGTGTTCTTTTCTGTTTTTGTTTTTGTGTACTATTTTATTTATCAGTCTATATTCTCAAGATCTTGCCTTCATTGAACAAAAGCATACAAGAAAATCACTATGTGATTGGTGTTATCGTTTATTCTCTCTGTTTTTCTTATTTGACATTTATACACACGAATTAAATAAGAAAATATTTAATTTTGTAAATTTTCTATAATACTATTTATTCCATTCCAAAAAGATGCACGTTTTAGAATTTTTACGCTATTAATTTTGTTTCTTTTTTGTATTTAACGGTTTTCCAAAACTTTGACCAATAAAATTTCAATAAACACAATTTTTTTTAAAAATATATAATTTATCATTAAATAATAAAAAATGTAAAAACTATGTTTTTACATAATTTTTTTTTAAAACATTAATTTTTTCGGAACAAAAAGAGTACTGACTATTTATATAACCACAATTTAACCAACAGAAAAAAAATATAAAAGTCAATAAAATTTACACCAAAAGTCGAAAACATCAGCCAAGTTGAAATAAAAAATTCTCTAAAACATCGTATACAATTAAACAAAGGAGGGAGTATTAAACAAAGAGACATTAAAGCATCACTATGTGATTCGTGTTACCTTATAGTAAGTGAGACTATATGCATATTTCAAGATTTGCAAAAATACATTTCCAAAACCATAAACACTCACTTGAATTGACTGTTCCAAAGATGGAAAGTTCATGTATCCATTGACCAATAACCAGAACGCATATTTTGTATCTTCGATTACATATTTCAAGAACGGAAACAATATAATTCTTTTCTTGGCCAGAGACGAGAAGGAATAGAATAAATATATCCCATGTCAAAGCATTACAAGGAAACTATATCACAAAAACTCAGAACTATATATAAATAGGTCGTTAGTTTATCTCTTTCTTTTCCACCCTTCCTCATTCTCCACTGATACACAAATGGATCTGATCTTCGAGACTCAGAGAGGTTCATCATTCTCCATTGAAGTGGGTTACTTCGATACGGTTCTAGAGATCAAAGGGAAGATCGAGAAGTATCAACGCATCCCTGTCCCCACACAAACCCTTGTCTTCCAAGGCAAGGTTCTTCAAGACGATCACAATATCGAGCAATGTGATCTCTTCAACAACTCTCGCCTCCATCTCTTCATCTCTTCTCCTGGTAACAACGACAAAAACCGCATCAAGCAAGAGCTCAAACCCGAGCCGCCAAACTCAACAGAACAACAGATCATCGACAACTGTAATCAAGATTCCAGCAACAACAAGAAAAAGAAGGCGAGGGTGGTTACGATGGTGGTGCTGAAATGGGGGACCACGAAGATTCCAGTGGAGGTGAACGTAGATGATAACGTTGGAGTGCTGAGGAAAGAGCTGGCCAAGATTCAACAGAGGTTTGAGTTAAACAAGCCTCAACCTCAAGAAGGCTATTTCTTCATATACAAGAAGAATGTAATGGACGATGACCGGTCATTCCGGTGGCACCGTGTTGAACTTGGTGATGTAATTGAGCTATCCGATGGAAGTGTTTCCGGTGGCTCTTAATGGTTCGGATGTAATCTTTTTTTTTTTCTGGTGTAAACAATATTAAAATCAGATTTATCTTTTTTTTCCCAAAGAGACTGCGTTTCGACCATGTCATGTTTCATAATACACCAAAAAAAAAGATTATGTATGAGCAATTTCTAATTTTTTTTTTTGAATGAATGTTAAATTAATTAAAAAGAAAATAAACTGTTTTGTACACAACAAATTTGCTTAAAGAAAACGTTAGTTATATCATCATCACTTCCTCTTTCTCTCGCTCTCTCTCTCTCTGTGCTCTCTTTCTTCTTCATCAGTATCTATTGATCTTAAAACACCATTGATAGCAGCTATGCTGGTCCCCGTAGACACTACGTATGGCTCAACGTTCGACATCGAGCTGAACCTCAACGATAAAGTGTTAGACATCAAAAACAAGATCGAGAACTCTCAAGGCATCCCTGTTTGCATGCAAACCCTTACCCACAACGGCGAGCCTCTTCTTAACGACGATCTTGATCTCAATACATGTAACATCGTCGCAAACTCTCGCCTCCTTCTCCTTCTCGACTTACCTTATGAAGAAGACGACAACCAAGTGCTTCAGCCACAGCCAACAGAGCAATCTCTAGCTCCCGTTCAAGATTCGCTCGGACAGTTTCAAGATTGGTCTGCGATGGCGAGGAGCATCTTCCGTGAGATGCTTGATCAACCGGAGCAATCTCTGGGACGGTCTGCGATGATGGCGAGACAAGATTTGCTGCAAAGTGAGCCGTCTTCTACGTCAAACACATTTGGAGAGGATCTTCCTTTGCCAACAGAAGGTTTCAGTAACGTGTTACACACGGCACAGTCTACAATACCCTCAAACACATTTGGAGACTTATTTTTTGGTGACGATCCTCATTTGCCAGAAGGTTTCGGTAACGTGCTTCACACGGAACAGTCTACAATACCCTCAAACACATTTGGAGACTTATTGTTTGGTGAGGATCCTCCTTTGCCAACAGAAGGTTTCAGTAACGTGCTTCACACGGAACAGTCTACATTACCGTTTGGAGACACATTTTTCGGTGAGGATCCTCCTTTGTCCACTGAAGATTTCGCTAACATTAAAAGTTTCATGTCCGAGGGCACAACAGAAGATACCTTGATGAACACGCAACAAGCGTCTCATACGGAGCAGCCTGGTAGGGTTTTAAGCAGCAGTCAAGTGGTTCAAACCGAGAAGGCTCCACTGATGAAAGAGGTCATTAACGTTCCAGATTCGCCTGTGAAGAAGGTGAGGAAGTTCAGAAAGCCACCGCAGAGACTGAGAGTAATGGTGTTGCCACATTCACCTGATAACGAGCCTGTGAGTAAGGTTCCTGTTAGTGTGATGGCTAATGAGAACGTTGAGGAGCTAAGGAAAGAGCTGGAGAAGCTTCGAGAGAGGAACGAGTTAAAGCTACCTCAAGGAGGGTACTTCTTTATACACAAACAGAACGTGTTGGACGATGATCAGACATTCTTGTGGAACGGTGTAGCTCACGGTGACACGATTGAGGTTTTCCCAGGATATGTTACCAAAGACGGACGAGTTAATCAAAGATATCGTCGTTAACTCTCTGTGCAAGTCTCCTCTTTCCCCTTATAGCTTTTGTTTTGTTCAAAGTTTACTCTCTCTTTTTTTTTGTTTCACATCTTTGTGCAAATATGCTAAAAAAAAGACATGTAATTACCTATATGAGCTGAAAGAAGAGAGACTTGATGTTGTTTTTGAACACTTAAAGTTCTCTGTTTGGTCTAGATGACATCTCTTCGAGACGATCTTGATGTCAAACAGTGTCGTAACGTCCTCCACAAGTATCATCTGACCATAATAACCCTAATCACAGCAAATATCAAGTGCTTCATCAAGCTGAGAAATCTCTATTACTGTCAAATTCAGTAAAGATCAATGATCCTTTAAGTTAAGCTCTACTTTCTGAAATCTCCTGAACATTTATAGTTTTCAGTTTTCTCTTGAAGTTTATTGCGTTCTTCAAATTAAAACCAAATATCACACTGAATAACCCACTACACACTAATACCGTGTGTATGAAGTTACAATCAAAAACTTTTAAAAAATTTCATATATTCTCATCAATAATGCTCATGAGTTGTTCACCAAACTACTACACCCATATTATATCACCACGATCATTTTCAATCAAGCCTATATCAAAGGTCTCCAAGTCTGCCTCAAGATGGGTATCTCTTTACATAAAAAAAAAAGAGAGAATGTAAGGCCATCTTTTAACGCAGGATCTAATGAGTTTTTTTAAAAGGGGACCCCACACTTTTCATAAAAACCGGCTGCAAATGTCGCGAAATAAGAAACGGGTTTGGTCCGTTTGTTACACTATTTCGCGGGCCCACGACACGTGGCGGCCCGCGATTGGTTCGGTTTTTAATTTTTTTTTTTTTAATCAGATAAAAAAAAAAAATTAAAAACCCAAACGAGTTTTACCCGATAATCATGCTCTAATGGATTATGACCAGCCATTCCGTGTGGCACCATGTTGATAAACGGCTATACAAATTGATAATCTTCAATGGAAGTGTTTCAGGTGCTGTTTAATAGCCACAAAAATTGGATTCAAAAACGTTATGTATTTATATATAGAACAAAAAGTATGAGACATTGTTCAAACCTGATAAAAAAGATTGATCGAGATTAATCTCCAAGAAGATAAATCACCGTTCCTTCTTTTATATGATCACTAAGTCATAGAAGAAAAATATCCCTAATCATAGAATAACGACTTACACTTGATAGGAAAGATCAGTCAAGATAAGTAGGGATGTGTAGACTCGGATTGATGTAGCATAAAGCACCAGTGGTCTAGTGGTAGAATAGTACCCTGCCACGGTACAGACCCGGGTTCGATCCCGGCTGGTGCATTATTTTTTCAATCAAAAACAAAATGAGGAAGAACAGAGGGGTCAATACTTCGGGTTATGGTGTCGGATCTCTTTTTTTTAAAAAAACTCCGCATTTTATCCTAACGAAAGAAGGTAAATTTAAAAACTTGCGTCACAAGTCAAATCACTTTCCTCGCTCTCCCGCTCCCTCTCTTTACTCTCTTCTTCACCAGTCTCCACCATTGATACAGCTATGAAGTTGTTCTTCTACCACAGGAAAGTCTTGCTGTTCTCCATTGAACTAGATCCCTCAAATACAGTTCTAGAGATGAAACAAAAGATCGAAAAGACCAAACGCATCTCTGTTTCCAACCAAACCATTTTCTTCAAAGGCAAGATTCTATTGGCAGATCGAGACTCTCTCACTCTCACGCAATGCAAGATCTTCAACAAATCACGTCTCGAGTTATACTTCTGCCGTTCACGTCTACGTCACGACCTCCGTCAAGCGCTTCAGCAAACAGAGCAATCTCCAGCTCCGGCGTCAACGTCGGTTAAAGATGTCATTATCATTGAAGACTCTCCTGAAAAGAATCAAGATTCGACTCTGGTTCTCCATCAAACCGAGAAAGCTCTAGTACCACCATCGTGTTCAGTTGATGAGCTCTCTGCCCTTGAAGAATGGCTTATGGCAACGGAAGGAAACGTTAGTGTTCAAGAACCGTCGTGGAGATACGATAACTATCAAGATTGGCTTCAAAGAGAGCAATCATCTTCTACGTCAAACACATTTGAAGCTGAAGCATTCTTTAACCCAGGAAACGTTAGTGTTCAAGAACCGTCGTGGAGAAACGAAAACAGCCAAGATTGGCTTCACAGAGAGTCATCATCTTCTACGTCAAACATATTTGGAGAGTTATCGTTCCTTGCGGATGTTCCTTTGTCAACAGAACTTTTCGACATGCAAAGGTTCGGCTATACGAGTACAGCCCAAGAACAGAGGATCAACGATCAAGATCTGCCTGCGAGTCAAGTGGTTCATCCCCAGAAAAGAGACGTGATTAACATTCCAGATTCGCCTGAGAGCAGCAGCAAGAAACGGGCCAAGAATCTTTCGACAGTGATGGTGTTGTCATTTCCCGTTAATGATGCACCTGCGATGAAGTTTCCTGTGGAGGTGAACCCCAGCGAGAACGTTGAAGTACTGAGGACAGAGCTGGCGAAGATGCAGCAGAGGTGTCAGTTACTTCTCCCTGAAGGAGGGTACTTCTTTATACACAAAACACAAATTTTATACGAGAAGCAGTCATTCCGCTGGAACCGTGTTGCTCAGGGAGATACGATTGAGATTTTTCCAGGAAGTGTTACCCGATGACCAACGTACAAACACTCGAACATAACTATGTTGCAGTAGTATTCTCATTCCTTTATAGCTTCACAGCTTTCTGCAAATATATGCTGACAGAAATGTAATTACCGGTATGAGCTGATACGAAGAGACTCGTTCCTGTTGTTGGACACTTTAGGTATAAACAAACCTAATAAATAAAACTTGATCAAGATCAATCTTCAAAACGATAAATCACCATACCGTCTTTTAAATGATCATTGGCTTATGTGTCAATACTTTGGCTTATGTGTCAGATCTCTATTTAGAAAAAAACTGCGTTTCAAGTTTTATCGTACACAAAAGATGCTTAATTGACCGTTGGACCATTTTAGCAAAGGCGAAATATGGACGGTCGATATTAGTGTAACGAAAGAAGGTAAATTAAATGACTTGCGTCGCAAGTCAAATCACTTACCTCGCTCTCGACTCTTTTCTTCACCAGTCTCCACCACTGATACAGTTATGGAGGTGTTCTTCGAGCGCAATAATGTCATTCTATTCTCCATGGAATTAGATCCCTCGACTACAGTTCTAGAGATGAAACAAGAGATCAAAAAGTCTACAGGCATCGCTGTTTCCGACCAAACCATCTTCTTCAAAGGCAAGCTTCTATTTGCAGATCGAGACTCTCTTACTCTCACGCAATGCAAGATCGTCAAAAAATCTCGTGTCGAGTTATACTTCCCCCTTTCACGTTACAACATCAGTCTAATCCTTCAGCAAATGCAGCAATCTCCAGCTCCGTCAACGTCGGTTAACATTGAAGATTCGCCTGAAAAGAATCAAGATTCGAACGTGATGGACAAGAGCAACGACGGTCATCAAGTGCTTCATCAACTCGAGAAATCTCTAGTACCATCATGGTCAATTGATGAGGTCTTCGGCACTCAAGAATGGCCTGCGGCAACGGAAGGAAACGTTAGTGTTCCAGAACCGTCGTGGAGAAACAACAACGTCCATCAAGCTTGGCTTCAAAGAGAGTCATCATCTTCTACGTCAAACATATTTGGAGACTTCTTGTTCGATGAGGACAACAACCAAATGCTTCAGCCAACAGAGCAATCTCTAGCTCAGTCAACGTCGGTTCAAGCTTCGCTCGGAGATTATCAAGATTGGTCTGCGGTGGAGAGGAGCATCTTCTTTCAGATGCTTGATCAACCGGAGCAATCTCTGGCAGGGTCTGCGATGGCGAGACAGGACAAGAATCAAGATTTGTTTCAAAGTGGGCCATCTTCTACGTCAAACACATTCGGAGGGGATCTTCCTTTGCCAACAGAACTTTTCAGTAACATTCAAAGTCACTGGCCTGCGAGTACAACCCAAGAACATAGGATCAGCGATCAATATTTGCCTGTGAGTCAAGTGGTTCAGACCCAGACACCTACGAGGTCGATCAGACACGTGATTAACATTCCAGATTCGCCTGAGAATAGCAGCAAGAAACGGGCCAAGAATCTTTCGACAGTGATGGTGTTGTCATTTCCCGTTAGTGACACACCTGCGATCAAGTTTCCTGTGGAGGTGAACGCGAGTGATAACGTTGAAGTACTGAGGACAGAGCTGGCGAAGATGCAGCAGAGGTGTCAGTTACTTCTCCCTGAAGGAGGGCACTTCTTTATACACAAAACACAAATTTTATACGAGAAGCAGTCATTCCGCTGGAACCGTGTTGCTCAGGGAGATACGATTGAGATTTTTCCAGGAAGTGTTACCCGATGACCAACGTACAAACACTCGAACATAACTATGTTGCAGTAGTATTCTCATTCCTTTATAGCTTCACAGCTTTCTGCAAATATATGCTGACAGAAATGTAACTTTGTTCCTGTTGTTGGACATTTTAAGCTTTGTGTTATGTCATTAGTATAGGAACAAGTATAAAGATCAAATGTCAGAATGTGTGTTGACAAATAAAACTATAGATCGCATTAACTTGTTTATGAAAAGACTACAAAGTACAGACTAATAGTGTATGTAAGATGTTGCTCAGTTACATATTTTTCAAAACCAATAAGACTGAGAGTTTCAAAGAGTGAACATTCATTTACTTTATTAAAGCTCGTCCTTCTGTGATTCTTGGAGGCATTGCTCATCCCAGTAGTAAGGGAACTTCAACCTCGCAGCAGTGTGTGGCATAAACCAGTCATCGTAGGTAAAGCTGTTAGAAAAAAAAAGCAATGTTCAAATGATAAGTGAAAGGACAGAGACACATATAATATCTATATGCAAATTGGTGGAAACAGATGTTGCATACACTTTAATGGGCGGCCGAGATATAATAACCAACACCTGCAGGTCCTCTTGACCAGTGTTCTTGACCTGTAAGAACCGTAATAGATGAATGTAAGCTAGTTTCATCTCATAAACCCAAAGAGTTTTTTTTAACAGAAGATAAGCCATCTTTCTCTGATTTACTTGTATATACATTGATTGTCAAAAAGGCCGTTGTACTAAATCATTGTTCTCTGTATACAACATGCAGCAAGTCTAACACTCTCAAGCAATCTTAGGCAAAAGATATGATTGGTTATCATCAGCCTTGCACTACGTTCACTAGCGTTTTTATCAAAATTACCAATTAACACACAAAACTCGAACAAACATGGACTTCAAAGCGACGTTAACTTAAGAGTCTATGCAATCATCTGGGAAGATATGGGAGGTTGAAGACTTATACCTGATGAGCATCATTGATGGGAATATGAATAGTACCGTTGGCAAAGACTGGAAACTCAATTGGTTTCCCAGGGAAACTTCCATGTGTTTCCGCGAGATACAGAGTACCATTGCCTTTAAGGACAACGAAAACCTCTTCACAAGAGTGCCTGTGGATCGGTGTCCCTGAACCTGGAGCAAACGTTTGAAGCCATATCTCAACCTGTAAAAACCAAAACAAGTCACGATCACAAATCCAATAATGAAATAAACAACGGAAAAGAAAAAGAAACATGGGTGTTTAGTTAAAGATTCATGAAACACTACTACCTCTTTCATTCCGTGCAAAACAGAGCCAGCAACAGTCATGTGAGAAAGGCCTGGCCTTCCATAGTTATCCTGAGGAAGTTCACTTATATTCCTCACGATTGGCAACCCTAGATTCACCATTCAATATCCCAAAACCAACAAGTACTAACATCAGATTCTCTCTAATTAATACAAGAGATTGAGATTAAACTTCTACTCTTATTATTATTATCATATATCTCTCACATAATCAGAAGTCAATCCGTATGAAAGCTGGTTCGAACCCGGGGCACAACGGAATCAAACACTTCGAGAAATGAGTCGGTCGAAAGTTCAGCACATTTTGATTTCTAATCGGAGATTCTAAGTGGGAGATTCGATTCTATCAATCTAATGGAACTAACGCTAAACAAGAGGGAATATGCAGTTTAAGAGCATAGTCTCCTTCCTACGTTGTGAATCGAAGCAACCTTATGGCGAGTATAAAAGGGATAAAGCGAGATTCACCATTGATCGGGCAAGGAGCTGCAAGAGTAGGTTCAGAGAAGTAGATCAGAAGAAACGCGACGGAGAAGACGGCGGCGATGGGAGATGATGAAGAGGAACTAACCGAAAGTAGGATCATTGCTATATCGCGATGCTTCGTCTAACAGTTTTTTTTTTCTCTCTTTAAAACTCTCCCAACTTATTAAAGATGAAGATACTTCGAAATAGGCCTGTAACTTTGTATATTTCTACATAAACCCCAATACTTTAAAAACGGTTAAAAGCCAATACTTATAAAATAATCCTAAATTATTACTCATATTTGTGAAGTTTAAATTAATATGGTAATATATGTCATGATTTATATCTAGAATACATAATTTTATTTTAGAATTTATTTCCAAAACTAAAAATATTATCCTTATTATATTATATAAGATATTTTAAAAAATTAAAATATCATTGGTAGGTGTAATATAAACAATTTAAATTGAATTCATTAAATTTTGTATTTTTATAATAAAATCGAGTTATATCCAACCAAGACTATTTAGAGTCAAAGTAAAATATAATATAAGCTTACATAAAATATAACAAAAATCTGAATAATATAATAATATAACTGAATCAGATAATCAAATTTATATAATTAATTGTTTTATCAATATTGTCATTAGTTAATTGTTTTACATAATTCATGATCAATCCGATAATGTGAAAAATGTAACTTAATAAATCAAAATCTGGTAGAAAAAAAAAATCACAAAGATTGACATTTTACTACTTGACTAGCCAATCAATTACTTACTGATCAGGACAATCGAAGTAGAAATATGGGTTAATGTGAAACATTTCAGAAAATATGGGCGATTATGGAAACTATAAGAAAATATGGGGTAGAGCGATCGGATAAATAAAACATTTGGAGAGAGAGAGAGAGAACGAGACTTGAGTTGTTCTTGTTGTGATGAGGATTCATGTTCTCCTGTGAAAGAAAAAAACCTTACCCGTTCCTCTAAAACCCTCCTCGTCCTTCATCTCCGGTGAGATTTCATTCTCAATCTTCTCCCTTTCAATTTCATAGTATCTGCGGTTTGCTTCTAATCAGGTTCGAATTTCAGTATTCTTCGAAATTTTTCTGAGAAATTAATCCTTTGAATCGATACGATTTTTCTCGTTGATAAGGTACACAAGTCGCTGAGAAGGATGAAGCTTAGGCTCTGTAGCGGCTTAACCAAACCGGGGCTCTTACTAGTCCACTTCATGCCACCATCGTTTCACTCACTCCCTTACGGACACGGGGGGCTAGGCCTTAACGTCCGTTGCGCCATCGCAAGTCGGAGACTTTCTTCAAACTCACCCAAAAGAGAAAGGCTTCGTCGCGACAACAAAGACATAGGGAAGAAGAGAGACTCTCCCTCTTCTCAGTCCCTCTACGCTCGTCCTAGTTTACTAGAAATGAACAAGGAGAAAGCTGCCAACCGCGCAAGAGTCTACGACTTCCTGCGCGGCGTCGGAATCGTCCCCGACGAGCTCGACGGCCTCGAGCTCCCCGTGACATCCGACGTGATGAAGGAGCGTGTAGACTTCCTCCACAAGCTGGGACTCACGGTCGAAGACATCAACAACTACCCTCTAGTCCTCGGCTGTAGCGTGAAGAAGAACATGGTTCCCGTGCTAGACTATTTAGGGAAGCTAGGCGTGAGGAAGTCGACGTTCACAGAGTTCCTCAGACGCTACCCTCAGGTTCTGCACGCTAGCGTCGTGATTGACCTCGCTCCGGTTGTTAAGTACCTCCAAGGGCTTGACATCAAACCCGTCGACGTGCCTAGAGTGCTCGAGAGGTATCCTGAGGTGTTGGGGTTTAAGCTCGAAGGTACTATGAGCACGTCGGTCGCTTATTTAATTGGTATAGGTGTGGCGAGGAGGGAGATCGGTGGGATTCTCACTCGTTACCCCGAGGTTTTGGGGATGCGTGTAGCGAGAGTGATCAAGCCTCTCGTTGAGTATCTCGAGGGTGTTGGTATCCCTAAGCTGGCGATAGCGAGGCTGATCGAGAAGCGGCCTCACATTCTCGGCTTCGAGTTGGACGACGCGGTGAAACGCAACGTCCAGACGTTGCGAGATTTCAACGTCAGAGAAGTTTACCTTCCTTCTGTGATCGCGCAGTACCCCGAGATCATGGGGATAGATCTTAAACCGAAGCTCGAGGCGCAGAGGGAGCTGCTTTCTTCGGTTATCGATCTAAACCCTGAGGATCTCGGGACTTTAGTCGAGAGGATGCCGCAGTTCGTTAGTTTAAGCGAGGCGCCTATGGTTAAGCACGTTGGTTTCCTTAAGGAGTGTGGATTCTCGGTGGAGCAGACGAGGGAGATGGTGATTGGGTGTCCTCAGGTTCTGGCCTTGAACATTGGGATAATGAAGCTTAGCTTCGAGTACTTTAGGAAGGAGATGAGGAGGCCTCTTCAGGATCTTGTGGACTTCCCTGCGTTCTTTACCTATGGGCTTGAGTCGACGGTGAAGCCGAGGCACAAGAGGATAGTCAAGAAGGGGATTAAGTGTTCGTTGGCTTGGATGCTGAACTGTTCAGAGGAGAAGTTTGAGCAGAGGATGAGTTATGATACTATTGATATTGAGGAAGTTGAGTCCGGTCCAGCTTCTTTTGATATGAGTACGTTGATGCAGCCTGAAAGAGAGGAGGAGGAGGAGGAGGAATCTGAGTACGAGGAGGAGGAAGATGATGATGAGGACGAGGAGTTTGGAACAAAAAGGTCGAATGGGAGATTCAGACAATGAAATGGAAGTAAAAAGGTTTGTGTCTTGATGGATGATCAGTTCGAACGGAACAGATTCTTTGTTGATTTAGAATCTCTTATCGTTGTAACGACTCTTTTTGTTCATGTTGATAACAGAACAATGTTCTATTATTCAGACAATGAATTCAAGTAAAAGTTTGTTTCTTAATGGATGATCAGTGGAGAATGATGTGCTTTGAATTCGAACAGAACAGATTCTTCCTAGTTGATAACAGAACAAGAATGTAATGATGTCTTTTGATACATAATGATTTTGCTTTGAATTCGAACATAACATATTCTTTGTTGATCAGAATATCCTCCTCATCATTGTATCCATTCGTTCTGTTCGTCTTGATTAGAAATGACATTATGGTCCAAACCGAACTTTTATTTTTTGGATCAAAATTTGGTTATGAATTCGGTTCGGCTCAGCTCAGCAGATTAAAAACAATTTGCTTGTCAATTTAGTTTAGGAATTGGTCGGTTTTCCATTTTTTTTTAAAAAAAAATAGTAATTAAATCATATTAATTTTAACTAGAGATGGCAATTGGGTTCACCCGCAACCCATTTGTCCCGTCCCGCTGTGGTACCATTTTCAGTTGGGTCTTTGCGGGTCTTACCGCTGCGGGACGCGGTCCCTGAACCCTATGACCAATCCCGACCCGCACTATAGCAGCGGGTATGCGGGTCGGCCCGCGGGCCCATATCTTTAAAGCTTGACCAGTCTTGTAAACATGCAAGAAGAAGAGACAGCAATAAGTTATCAGGTTGATCAATTCCATTAAGTTACAAATATTGTCTCGACTCTTGTTTGTAGCATAAGACACTGTACCCATTGGTGTTCTCCAGAAACAGCAACTTGTCCTACTACAATCATGTTGATATATATATATACAAGTTAAAAAAAAAAAAAATTAGTCTTGGCATCACTAAATAAATTCAATAGGAACCGCAAGCTTTTGTAACTAATAGTAAAAGCTTATGCTACCACAACTTGTCCTACTACAATCATGTTGATATATATATATACAAGTTAAAAAAAAAAAGATTAGTCTTGGCATCACTAAGTAAATTCAATAGGAACCGCAAGCTTTTGTAACTAATAGTAAAAGCTTATGCTACCATCAAGTCCCAAAGCAAGACAAAAGCTTTACATCACGTAGCTAATGATTGTTCCAGAAAAAAAACAACAATAAAAAACAAGTTTTGTGTAGAATTTCGTGTCTCCACTCACACTCACTTCAAAAAAAAAACGAAACTTTTTTTCCCTACGATAAGTAACAAAGAAAGTGAATGAGTTCTGGTCAACATTGCAAAGCTTGAAGAGAAAAGATGATTCCTTGATTGAAAGCAAACTAGAAGAGGCACAACTGAAGTAAATGAGTTTAGGTTCACCGTTTAGAGGGAAGCGAACTGGAAGAGTCACAACTGAAGTAAATGAGTTTAGGTCATCGGTTGGAGGAATTGAGAATCTCCATCATCATCTCCTGTTTGCTCTGAGCTCTTGTCGATGTTACCAAAGAGACGGAATGAGAAAATTCATGCGAGCCATCCAATTGTCCCGCACCCCGCTTTGGCCCAATACCATTGTAGGTATAACCCGCGAGGCCCGCTAACAAACGGGCCGTAAAATCTGTGCCCAATCCCGCCCCGCATTGGGTCTTTATGGGCCAGGCCCGCAGGCAAGCTTCCATTTTGCCATCTCTAATTTTAACTAAATTTTCAAAATTTTAAACCAAACTAACTAAATTAACAAAAATTAACGAAGCAATCTCGAAATTTTAACCAACGTCAAATTGAAATCAAAAGCTTTAGCAATTACAATAGAATTTTTATCAACCGAGCTAACAGAATGCTGAACCAAACCATAAAACATTCATTTGGTTCAGTTCAACACAATTATGTGTTAACTAAATTAACTGACAACCGAATTAACCGTTCGAACCAAACCGGAAGCCTACTCTCGATAACATTCTGGTAATAAATATTTTTCCTAGTGACTAAAATACCCTCATGGGGGCAAATCAGTAATATTGAGTTTCCAGCACCAACCCCTCTTCTTGTCGCAAAGACAAAAAGGAAGCTCACGATCAATTCTGTTCGGCTCTTCCTCCTTGTTCTCGCCACGCACTTCCTGTCTTCTCCTCACAGTACAATCTCTGTCTTAAAAAACACTTTATTCATCGATCCCTCTCTCTCATCAATTCTCCTCCGATCATCTTTCCCCGGCTGTCCAATCCAATTCCGGTCAGTTTTTGCTAATTGATTTGATTTAATTCAATCTCGATTCGATTTAATTCCTTTATTACCTTTATGTTTCTAATGTGTGAATTGAGTTTGATTATTATATATCTCAAAGCTTCGTTCTTTATCGTTTATTGAATCTATCTAAACGCCGTTTTGTGAACGCAATCGTTTCTTTTTTCTTTTTGTCATAAGTCTCAGAAAGCAATGAACGAGTGTGTGGTTGCTTCTCTCAATGGTTCCAACAAAGTGGGAGTGTCACCACCACCACAGCCTCAAGGGAAAGGAAGAAAGAACAAGAGAAAGTTAGCTGACTCTCCTCAACCTCTCACTGATTCCTTAACTGAGTTCCCTCCATATGAGTTAGTACATTCATTAAAATTTCAAACTCCTTTGTCTGAAGAGTCTGAATCCCTAGGATGGGATGATCCGTTTGCTTGTTACCTCGAAGAGCTCTTAACATCGAACCTGATGGCTCTCTTCCGTAACGCAATGGATCAGATCGTGGCTTGTGGGTACAGAGAGGACGTTGTCCTCAAAGCTATCTCAGGGAGCAGACTCTACTGCGGAGGGAATGATCTTGTTTCCAACATTGTGAACGACACGTTGAGTTTCTTGAAGAGTGGGAAGAAAGTTTCTGGTTTGAGAGACTGTTTGTTTGAGGATCTGCAGCAGCTCGTCGCGTATACGCTGGTAGAGAAGATAAGCCTTGTTAAAGAAGTTAGGCCGTCTGTTTCGACGGTCGAAGCCATGTGGAGGCTGTTGATGTGCGACTTGAATGTTTTCCAAGCGTTTGAGATGGAAGGAGATGGCATTGTGGAGTGCAATCCTACAAAGTACAGTGAGCCTGTCGTCAAATTTGGGAACTTCAAGAACTGTAATGGTTCTTCTAGTGAAGTCGCTAAAAGAAAAACCTTAGCTTCTTCTTCTTCTTCTGTTGCTGCTGCTTCCGGTGAGAAATTAGTGTCCGGTCGAAAAGGCCGGACCAAGAAAGAAGTGGCCATGATGCGGCAAAAATCATGTGTGGATAAGATCAGAACTTACAGCAAAGGGAGTGGTTATAAGACTGCAAAGTATCCGTCGGTCGGCGGCTTTCTTGTTGAGAAGAGAGGCAAATCACCATCAAAGATAGCATCAGAGGTTGTGAAAGATCCTCCAGCATTAGATGGGAGTGGATATTTTACTGCCTTACCTGCTGTTAACGCTCCACCAGCACCGTTACCTTCTTGTTCTGAGCCAGCGCCGGATTACTACATTGGGATCCCTTATGATGCATCTCTGGGGATATACATTCCCCGGAACAAAAGAGATGAGTTGGTTTTAAAGCTAGCTCCCAGGATGAAAGATCTGGAGACTGAGCTTCAGGTGTGGACTGACTGGGCCAATCAGAAAGTAAAGCAGGCGACTAGCAGACTTCTCAAGGACCAGCCTGAGCTCAAGGCGCTGAGGAAAGAGAAAGAAGAGGCGGAGGAGTTGAGAAAAGAGAGGCAAATATTAGAAGAGAACAATACGAAGAGGCGGTCCGAAATGGAGTTTGCGTTGAGTAAAATGACTAGACAGCTGGAGAAAGCGAACAACGCGGTTCGCAGGCTCGAGATGGAACAGTCTCTGTTGAGGAAAGAGAGGGAAGCTGCTAACTTAAGAGCTGCTGAGGCTGCTGTGAACTATAAAGAAGCTAAGGAGAGAGTGCAAAGGACGTTGAAGAGTAGTCAGTCATGGGAAGGGCAGAAGGCTTTGTTGCAGGAAGAGGTTAAGAGTCAAAGGGACAAGGTGGCAGAGCTACAGCAAGAAGTTGCCAAGGCGAAAAATCGCCAAAACCAAATTGAGGTTAGACAAAAAGCCTTTTGCAAAGATTAGGGCTTCTTGTTTGATTACTGATCATAATCCTTCAACAGAGAAGGTATCTTTTGGTTCTTTGCATCAAGATGTGTTGATTAGAAGTGGTCGGTATGTGAAAGATTGTAGTGTTAAGTGCAGTCCAGGGCCGGATCTGGGCACAGACCAATGAAACATTGGCCTTGTCCACAAAATTTTTGAAGGTTTTTTACATTTTTTATAGGCTCTAAATTACGAGAATTTTTTATTTATTTATTTAAATTTTTTGGAAATGTTTTTAAGCCTCCAAAATCTCAGATCCGGTCCTGAGTGCAGAAGATATAATGAAAGATAACTAATGAAACAGTTTGCAGGCTACTTGGAAACAAGAAAAGGCAGCGAAGGAGAAACTTGCTGCTCAAGCGACTGCACTAAAGGAAGAGAGAGTGAAACTGGAGGAACTTGGAAAAGCAGAAGAAGAGAGAATCAAAACAAAAGCTGAGAACGACGTGAGATACTACACCGAGAACATCAAGAGACTGGAGAGTGAGATCTCAAAGCTGAAACTCAAATCAGATTGTTTGAAGATAGCTGCGTTGAAGAAAGGTATTGATGGAAGCAATGATATGACTCATACCACCACTACTACAAAGGCAAGTCTGATTTGGGAGAACAATCATAGGACAGAGGGGAAGATCAAAAGGGAGAGGGAATGTGTGATGTGTTTGTCTGAAGAGATGAGTGTGATTTTCTTGCCTTGTGCTCATCAGGTTCTTTGCTCTAAATGCAACCAGCTTCATGAGAAGGAAGCCATGGATGATTGTCCGTCTTGTCGGGCCAAGATCCAGAGGAGGATCCAGGCTCGTTTTGCTCGCGGGTAAAGCTTTTTATCCGCTTACGTGTTTTCGAACCATGATGGCAATGAAGGTTTTGCTTTGGTTGTTTTCTCTTTGAACTGCTCTTATTACATCAGTTACGTCTAAATTATACACATCTTGTAAAGGGTGACTTTACATTTCCTCATTTTCTTATATCCATCAGTAATAAATGGAAGAGGCTCTGCCGACTTTCTTTACATTTCATTTTTGTTTAAAGTTTGGTCTTGATTCTACTACACGCTATATATTTATGATAGTTGCATTGGCATTTCAGTTTTCGATTCAGTAAATTTAGTTTTCGGTCCTAAAGATAATCTGTAAAAATATCAGGTCCATCTCGGTTCTAGTTCATTTCACGTTTTTAGAAATGTTCTTTTAATTCAGATAAATTTTATGGATAGTTCTAGTTTTTCTAAAAATATATTGGATAATCTGAAATATTTTGGATAGAAATTTATTTGTATAATTCGGTTTTTCGGTAATTCAGTTTATAAATAGTATTTTTAAAATATTTTGTTATTTCAAAACTAAACATAAATAATATTTTTAAATATATAAACAATAATGTAAAAAAATCGAGTATCCATTCGGTTCATGGATGGTTCCGTCTCGGTTTCAATTTTTCGGTTTCAAAAATATAAAAATGGTTCGAATATTTAGGAAATTTCGGTTGAGCCTCAGTTTTTTTGGTTCGGTTCCGGATAAATGTGCATATGCCTAGTTGCACTCTTGAGCAGTTTTTCTCACTATGACATAATTCAACGGACATTGATATTTTTGATTATTTTCATATACGATTTTTGATAATGGTTTTCATATGGCAATGGCTTTTATACATATCACTTTAAGTTTGTTAGTACTCTTGTGTGCTTAGCCGTAAAGCAAAACGCTTTTCATAGGAGCTTATGAATACTATGCGACCCTTTTGTTATCATCACAACGTGTGGATAAATCAACCTTTAAACTAATAATTTCCCTCTATCAAAATACACAAGTGGTTGGAATATAATGCGTAGTTCATTAGTCTTGTAGGCATATGATTAGCAATTTAATTTAGTTTCTAGGACATGATTGTCGACAATTGATAATGGTTAATTATATATAATCGCTTATCTTTTTTAGGTATCGATTCAATTACATGGTCCCATCATATAGGTTTTGATGTGTCCTAATGTGCAAACACATGCAGCTAAAAGATTGTTCTAAGTTGCAAAGTTGTTAGTCTACTTGCCTGACATATACTAACTCCGTTCCCGAAAGTAAGATGTTTTAAATTTTTGTCTTGTTCCACAAAGATAGATTTTCTATATTGTTAAGGTATTTTTTTATACTTTTGAGGAACATTAATTGAGAATATTTGAATTGATTAAATTTCATTGGTGAAAAGTTATTGGAAAGCGTAATAAAGTAAAAAATAAATTAAATTATAAACATTTATTAAATTTTTAATAAGCGTGCATAGTCTAGAAAATCTTACTTTCAGGAACAGAGGGAGTATAAGGTTAGAAGCAACTAATTTTTTTTTGGCTCTATAAATTTATTTTATAAAAAGTTAATGTAATAATATACAAGATCGGGGCTTCGAACTCAGCACCTTGACCAAATTAGCGACCAAGCTTACCATTAGAACTAACCGAACTTTATTGAAAATGGCCCCTAAATTAATTTTAAGCTATCCGGCCCTCAAACTAATGCTTGATCAGCCTTTATTCAGTCCCGGCCCTGAGTCTACTCCATTTCAAGAATGAATCGTTCTAACTATATTGGTGTGATAATAATCATTAGAAGCCGTAGTTTTCTTTTCCTTTGTGAGTGTCAAGTATGGGACCATGAAGAAGAAACAGTGGAATGATAGATGGAGTGAGAATGACGACTCACAGAGCATCGCTAACACTCATATCCCGTTAACAACCATCATCATCATAAACAACTTAACGTCGGAAAAAAAAAAAAACTTAACGTCGAAGCTTTCTTAGTTTTTGTTTTATGTTATAAGCTTTGGCGTGCACATCGGTGCAAAGTGATCATGACGACTGAGAGGACACAAACACAGATTCCAAACAGGTGTGTACATTTTCTCTATTGGTGGGACCTTGATTTGGAGGCTTGTAACGTTTTCTGCTTTGGCTTTGATCACTTGGAAGTTTCTCTATTGGCTTCCTCACACGACTAAGAGTCTAATTCGATGCAATACACTATATGACACTTATTCAAACCTAATTCTGTTATATAAAATGTAATAAATCAAGGATAGGAAAAGCAAATTTGTTTTATATGCTACTAAATCAAGTTTTAAATTCAGCTAAATAAGAAAACATACTAAACTCCAAAATTTTATGGATACCAAAATGGTAGAAGTAAATTGATTTTTCCAAAGAGGCAAAAGCGAGTCTATCCTTTTTCGTCGTTTGAAATTCATTAAAACCAAAAAAAAATGATACATGGATAAATTACTTTTCATGTCAAAAAGAAGAAGATAAATTACTTTTCTTAAAAATACGTGGGTGTGATTTCTGATTAATATTAAATTAATGTATATAATTTACAAGAATAAAATGCATGTAAAATCCAAAATATCATGAATTTTGGTAAACTTGTTTATTGCAAATTTGTTATAAGTATTAAAAAATTGTGATAAAATTGTTAACAAAACACAAATAGCTGACCTGTCACAGACATCGCATATACGTGGCACATGACTTACGACCCCACCACCAAAGGCTCTTCTTTCCGTGCTGATCTGTCACTCCGAACCTGAGGTTCGGACGGCCGTTTTCCCTGTTACAGAAAAACTACATTATAGTAATAGTATTTCACTGACACGGTCGAATCATAAATGTAAAACCCTTTTTCATTATAGAATTTATTACTCTTTTCTTCACAAAGTCACCAAACATCTTTTGCTTTCCAAAAACAAAAAAAAGCAGAGGAAGAAGAAGAAGAACAAAGAAAGAATACTCAGCTCTTGATTTCGCTTCCTTCTCAAGCCATCTTCATTACCATTTCTTTTGTCCCTCTCTCTCTCACACTTCTGTCCGAATAAATCTTTTTTCTTCTTCTTCTTCTTTAAATCCGCCATTAAAACTCCCACAAACACACCATCATCTTTTTCCGACATACACGCACGATCCATTTGGTTTGTGTCTAAAAAGTCTCTGTTTTTATTTAAAGCTGTAACGGCTAAGTAACTTGAAGAACATGAGATTTGCTCCTTTGAGTTTGGTTCCGGTTCTGCTTCTTCTACTACGCTGGGAGCAGCCTTTCACGGAGGCGATGATCAACCCAGTTGACTTCTTAGCTCTCCAAGCGATACGAAAGTCTCTGGACGACTTGCCGGGTTCCAATTTCTTCGACTCCTGGGACTTCACCGGCGACCCTTGCAGCTTCGCCGGCGTTTACTGCGACGGAGACAACGTCACCGCCCTTAATCTCGGCGATCCAAGAGCTGGGTCGCCCGGTTTATCGGGCCGGATCGACCCGGCGATCGGAAAGCTCTACGCTTTAACGGAGCTCACGATCGTCCCGGGTCGGATCATAGGTTCGTTACCCGACACGATCTCTCACTCCAAAAATCTCCGGTTTTTAGCAATCACCAGAAACTTCATCTCCGGCGAGATTCCGGCGAGTCTCGGCGAGCTTCGCGGACTCAGAACGCTTGATCTGAGTTATAATCAGTTAACCGGGTCGGTTCCTCCGTCAATCGGATCCTTACCGGAGCTATCCAATTTGATTCTGTGTCACAATCATTTAAACGGTTCGCTTCCTCGGTTCTTCTCTCAGACGCTAACCAGAATCGATCTCAAACGCAACAACCTCACCGGTGCAGTTTCTCCCACGTCTCTCCCTCCGTCGCTACAATACTTATCACTCGGTTGGAACCAGCTAACCGGTCCGGTAAACCAGGTTTTACTCAGATTAAACCAGCTCAGCTACCTCGATCTCAGCTTAAACCGGTTCACTGGTGCAATTCCCGGTCAGATCTTTGCTTTCCCGATCACGAATCTCCAGCTACAGCGCAATTTCTTCTACGGCGCGGTTCAACCGGCGAATCAGGTGACGATTGCAACCGTCGATTTAAGCTTCAACAGATTCTCCGGCGAGATTTCTCCGCTTCTCTCCAGCGTGCAGAACCTCTATTTAAACAATAACCGGTTCACCGGTCAAGTCCCGGTTACCTTCGTGGATCGGTTATTGGCATCGGGTATACAAACGCTATACCTTCAGCATAACTTCTTGACGGGGATACAGATTAGTCCGGCGGCGGATATTCCGGTGAGCAGCTCTTTGTGTCTTCAGTACAACTGTATGGTGCCGCCGGTACAGACTCCGTGTCCGGTTAAGGCCGGTCCGCAGAAAACCAGACCCACGACGCAATGCAACGAGTGGAGAGGGTAATAATGTCATTTGAGATAGTTATGGGTTTTCGTATCAAATAGATTTTTCTCCGGTTATTTTGTTACAACTTTCGAGTTTCGAGGGTATAAAGAAAAACTATTCGTTTATTCGTTGGTGACTTTTATGAATGAGAACCATAATGCGATGTATGTTTAATTTATTCGTACGGCTTCGAATAAAACGAGCAAGACCTATGTATTAACGAACTCGTTTTTAATCTTTTTCACTTTATTTTTATAAAAGTTTTAAAAGTTCTAAAGATTAAAAGTACCTTTTTTTAAGTTCTAAAAATATTTTTACAACATTCACAATCGTTTTCATCTGATAAAATAAAGTTCTAAAAATACTTAAAGAACATTTACAATCGTTTTCTTAACTTTGTTCATTAATGACACTTTTTAAAAACCGCAAAACATGATATTTTTTTTCAAAGTTAAAACTATTAAATTTACAGGTAAACCAAAAATCAAAACCTAAAACCAAAAAGTCTACACAAAAGAAAAATACGCTATTTAATATTTGAAACTCTTAATATTGAAATTGTATGAGATGCTAGATTATCAAATAGTATTATACTATCTCAATTTTAAAATTATGCGAAAAGTATTTATCTTATGCATATTTAAGATTCTTCACAATACATAATATAATTTTTGTTCTCCATAAAAACCATCATTTATGGTTTGTTAGGTGTTGATTGTAAACACAATCACAATGATTAGTTTACTAATTGTAAAAAAGGTTTACAAATTTCCATATATTATAATCAGAACAAACCTTTTTTACTTTCGAAATCAGTCCCCACTTTGGTTGATCATGATGCAAACGTTCTAACAAGAATTTAAAGTCGCAGTGAATACAAACAAAAAAAAGAACAACTATTTCTATTTACGCCTCAGAGATTATACATATGTAAAAGTTTGGAATGTCTTTGAAAATTCCCAATAAGAAAAGAGATGTAGCATAGAAATAGAGCTCAATCAAATTCATAGTTGATAGCAGATTTGAATCTTTAGACTGGAAAAATGTACTATATATTGCATCTCTATGAGTCTCGGAACGATCATCGTGAGATCATAGATGGTGATCGATATCACTATGAGATAGAGATCAACAGCTGAACTTGCAAAGCTCGTTTCTCATTTCAATAATCCTATTATTCAGTTTACTTATATTACAAAAATCCATCACAAACACACACATATATAAATAACCTTTTAAAAATGGTTGGAGAAGAGAATAGTTTATTTATTTTTATCACAACAACATACACCATAACATAGCCTTCTTTTACCTTTAAAAGCCTTATTCGATGATTCTCACTTGTGTTTTATATCATTCATCACCTTCTCTACATTTTATATATAAACTTACAGATACCATATATGTGTATGTGTAGTAGATGTAGTAGATTGGCTCAGTAGTAGAAATGTCTCCTTCGGACCCTCTTCTTGCTCATGATCGGCGCCTCACCGCTCCCAGGAAACTCCCATTTCACAAGATCTCCGTCCCACGACGAGCTTATAAGCGTCGGATAATGCGGATGCCAGTTACAGTCTCTCACAGGTGAGCTATGGTGCTTTAACACCGCCGCTTTATCTCCACTTTCCTAAGAACACATACATAGATTCCAAGATTGGTCAATAAGGATTATCTCTTAGAATGTGTTTATGAGGAGGATAAGGCTATTACCAAGTCATATATGTAGACAGAACTGTCGTTGGATCCTGTGTATATGTACTTTTGACCAGTACTGTAAAAAAATAAAAAAGAATCAGAGACAAGAACCTAGAGTACATTATTGAGCTTGAGAAGACTACTGACCTATGAGCTGGAGAGAAGTAGCAACGGATGAGAGTACGCAACACTGAGTGACCCTTATATGTAGACACAGACTGATCATAAGGGTGCTTTAGATCTCTTGCCTCCGAAGGGTAATCCATCCATCTGTAATCCCATTCATAGTTTCTGTGCACCTCATTCCTGTTATAAGAATAAATAACAACAAATTCAACTTCATTCTAACTAATCACTTGCCACAAATCATCAACCATAAACAAGATTGGTGTTACCTTGCAGGTACAGTTGAGGACATTTTTCTAATATCCCATAGCTTGATGGTTTGGTCTTTCCCATTTGATATGAAATAGCGACCATCTCCGCGGCTATCGATAAATGTAACACCTTCTAGGTGTCCCACCAGAACACCAGTTGGCTTATCTCTCCCAATGAAACAACGCCTATCCCAAACCTGTTGATGCAGATGAATCCTCAACAAGATCCTTCAAGAAGACGAAACAAATGATTGTAACTTTACCTTGCAGAGATTATCATCACCTCCAGAGAGAATCAGGTGTCCACTTTCATCGGCGAAACACACAGTGTTCACATCAGACTGCAGGCAGCAATGGAGAATATACTATTATCGGTATTGGAAGGAACTTTCTCTGGAAAGCAAATGAGAAATGATTTATTACCGTGTGTGCAACAGTCCGGAGTGAGACTCGGTTTGCTTCAAGATCATAAACGTAAATGGAATCATCACTGCTACCAGCAACGAGTTCTCGTCCATCTGTTGAAAATTTCACAGAGAATATCCCAAAAGAGTAGCCTCCATCTTCTTCAGAAGAGAAGTCTAATCCATCATGGATCTCCTGGTAAAAGACAAACACCTCAGAAGCTTAATTAAACACCATTAAGAAGCTGCTGAGATATCATCTCATTATAATATCCTGTTCTTCTTACTAACAAAGTGGTGTGGGTTCATACCGTGACATTTGCGTGAGACTCGGTTGTACCAGATCCAACATCGACTATGTGAACAATAGGTGACATGCTTGCATAAACCTCCAAAAATGAAAAAAAAAAAAAAAGATTCATTATTCCTTTCTTTGGACGATAAGAAGAAAGATTTGATATAAAAACCAGAGACTATGAAGACTAGACAAAACTACTTTCCCTGCATCACTAATTCACTATAAAATACTCTCTCTGTTTCGTATTAAGTGTTGTTTTAGTTTCTAATTTTTTTATTTTATTATAAGTGTGGTTTTACATTTTCAATGCATTATTAAATAACTCCCAGCTTTTACCTTTATTTTAGTTCATTAATTAACAAAAAATTAAACAAATTAGTGTATTAAACAAGGGTAAAACAGAAAAAATCTACTAGTTTTCGTATTTTATGTGCAAAAATCTTAAACGACACTTGTTGTAAAATGGATGGAATAATATGATAAAAAAAGTTCAAAATCATATGAAACCTTTTCACATCAAACATGAACAACTAGTTACTGAAAGATCCAAAAAAACTCACCAGGTTTCGCTGATCAGGGGACAGAGAGGTATCAGTAACAGTCCAACGCAAGCTCTTTGCAAGAATATCCTTTTGAACTTTCCAACCTTTCTCTACATTGTAAATCCGAATATGGCTTCCCTGAAAGTAAAACAATCCAAAAAATTAACTTTGCAAACAGACAAAGCCAAGACATTTCCATAACACAAGACTAGAGATGAGACATGTTACTTAATATACCTGAAAGCCAGCAATGAAGAGAGACCCATCAGTTGAAAACTGAGAGACATAAGCTCGGCTGTCCATCTGATCCACAAGCCAAGGACCCTTAACAGGCAAATACCTACTCAAGATATGACAACGATCAGCTGAAGAAAACCTTCCTCCTCTTCCAGAGAAGTTACTCTCACGACCAGCCAACATCTTCACAGTGGGAACAGGCAACTGATGCCTCCCGGGGACTTGACGGCTAAACCGTTCATGAGGACAAGACTTCAGCTTAGTGACTTGGCTGATCTCATTGTCTAAATCACCCAAACGCTCACTCGATCTGTGACTACTACCAACACCGTAATAGCCCTTTCCAGCGTCGCATAGATCGGATTCAATCTCGAGTCTACTCATTGCATAACCCATTTCATCAGTATCAGAATCACTTGGTCCTGAAAACATTATAGGAGACAACCACCATCGAACATTCGCTCGTACCACCAATTCACCTGCCAAAAAACAAAACCCAAGTTCCAAAATCAATCAAAGTTGTTGTCTTTATCTAAATAAAATCACCAGAGACATCGAGAGAAACCCCAGAAACAGGATCGTTTTTGGGAAACCTGATCGCGAATTCGATTGAAATGATTGATTGATTGATTTACCTGTACGAAGGAGGAGGACTCGTAACGGTTCTCGCAAAAAGGATCGCTGGTCTCTTCTTCTCTTTAACTCAAGTTGTCGGAGTTAAAAAAGTTTTTGCCTTTTTCGACGAATTTGAGCGGATACGGTTTTGTGTCGTCGACGTGTGTCTTGATGGAGCGTGCAGAGCTGTGTTTGCCACGTTTGACTTTGTACAATAGAGCAAGTGTTGTGGTCACTCTTCCAAATCATTGATTGATTGCTATATACTCAATTACTAAATTCAGATTATATATTAAGATAATCAAGGTTTTATTTTTATCTTTTGATTTTGACTCAAAATTAGCAACTTCGAACCCATTGTCACACAACATATGATATGAATTGTGATTATAAACATATTATCTCAATCCGATTGGTGTACGGAGTATATATATAAATACCAGTGCAAATTTGGCAAATGACTTAGAATACTATTATATCTACTAATAGGTAAAACGTCTGGTTCGTAGCACAAACAATCACACCATGCTACGACAATAATTTAATGGTAAGAGACTGTCTTGTATTGCTCCATGACCACCTTTGCCTATGGACGGAAGCAGCAGAAAACTGTCTTCTCTTTTATGGTAAAACCTTTATTACAGAACCTGTTGTGATGACTGAGTGTCAAAAAGAGATTCACAGAGTCAGGATTTGGATAGTAAATGAAGACAACTAACTAATAGAAGAAGAAGAACTCTTCACCTAAACTTTTATACGATCATCATCCACTCCATGTTCTAGACGGTAACTGACAGAGAAGACAATGACCAAATCCTTCATTGGTTGGTAGTAAATCCATAGTGTAAAAATATCTGTATTTACAATATAACATAATACCCAAACTTCATTCTTTTTTTTTCAACCTGTACAGACAACGTAAAGGTAAAACAAACGACACAGTAATACTAACTGAACTGTTCAGAATCAGAGCTCACACCATGAACACCAACTATTTATTCTTCCAGATGATGTGATGCTACAATCTGATGGTGCACATAACCGTGGTCCTGAAATCAAGCTGGTGATTAAACGGCAGCTTAGCAACAACAGACCTCCAAGTCCTCTTCTTGGGATCATACACATGAATCATCAAACAACCAGCATTGCTCCTCTGTCTAGTATCCATCAGATTATACCCATCCAATAGAATCATAACATGCAACTCCCCATTCACCGCAACGAACCCAACCGGTTTATCAAAATGAGCTTTCTTCGGCACGCTCGACTCCTTCACCCAACGATTCGAACCCATCTCGTACCTAAGAATCCACTCCCTATCCAACATGTAAAACACAGACTCCACAGCAACAATCTTCCCCAGCTTGGGACTCTCTCCCTCTCCCCACATATCTCCAACCAAACGCCACTTCTCAATCTCACCACCGTCGAGATTCATCACCACCGCGTCTTTACAGTACTCATCAACGGGTAGAACTCCGGAAACAGTCCTTGACCCACAATATCCACCCATCACCCAAAACTCTCTCTCCTCTCCACCAACAACAAACCCGACACAGCCAGCTCTAAACCTAGGCAACTCATCCATCTCCCTCCACTCATCTCTCTCCACGTCATACACCTCAACCGAACTCATCCTACTCCCAGCAGCGCCAAACAGCGAGTGCCGCGAACCTCCCCCCGCAACAACAATCCTATCTCCACCAATCGCAGCGCAGGCGAAGCTGCCACGTGGAGACAGCATGGGAGCCAACCGCTCCCAGGCCATCTTCACGAAGCTGTAGCGGAAAACTGACGAACTCGGCAAAGGCCGATCGAGAGGGTACGACCTCGTATCGAACGCCGAGCCGCCGAGGACGTAGAGATCCGATCCCACCCCGACGGCGACGAAGTTGCAGAGGCCGTACACGTGGGGGTTGCACGGCATCAAGGGGAGGGATCTCCAGGAGAGAGTGATCGGATCGAAGAGGAACGGAGGAGAGATGGAGGGATCCTGGGGGAAGACGCAGAGGAGGTGCGAGAGGCGGTGGCGGTTGTCGTCGCGGCGGCGGAGGGAGATTAGGGTTTTGGAGGAGAGGAAGGCGTACCAGGATTTGGAGGTGGATTTGAGGCGGGGGATGTGGGGGTAAGGGACGAAGGAGAGGATGAGCCGAGCGACGTCGTTTGATAGGCCGGGGATTAGGGTTAGGGTTGGGTCGATTCGTGGCTTGGGGCGAGGGAGATAAGGTCGCGATGATGATGATGATGAGGAGGAGGACTGTAGGCGTGAGGAGAAGATTGGTAAAGGCATGGTTTGTGCCGACGGGGAGAGAGATCTCCGGTCACTTAGGGAGAGTCGTCATCGCGGAGATGGAAATGATCAAAGGACTGATTCTGATTCCTCGGCTGAGATAAAGATATTTAAAGAGTAATCGTGAGCAGGGTGAGGCTTCTTGGGCCTTAAGTGGGCCTTAACCGGTCCTAAACTGGGCTTAATTCAGGTTTCTCTTCTTTTTTGAGGGGCAAAATTCAGATTTTTCAACGCCACATAATAGATATGTGAAAAGGTGAATTTTGAATCAAACATTTAGGCAGTGCGTGTCCTTGTTGATGTGAAAAGGTGAATTTTGAATCAACATATTAGGCACTATTCGTTTGAATGTTGATGTTAGGGCCGGTCCTCAAATTTAGGGGACCGCAGGTGATTTATTAAAGATTTCATCTAAAAAAAAGTTTTTGGTAAATTTGAGGATTTAAAAACTTTTTTTATGTAATTTTTTCAAAAATTTTAGAAGCTTAAAGGTAATGTTTCGTTAGGCTTTGCCCAAAACCGGTCCTAATTTGTAACGTTGTTCATGAGAAGAGTGTTGTTTGTTTTATTTGCGGCACTTGCAAATCGCTATTTCAAACATTTTGTTCATGAAACAATGCATGTCTATATTTTAAATAACATTACTAATTTACAATACCCTATATATTAATTGAGAAGCATTTGAAAAATTAGAACTTTAATTTTGTATTAATTAAAAAAAACTCCAAATCCTAGGTGGCACTCTAAATGCTTTCTAAATTCCATTTCAAAGAATTCTAGAGCATCTAATATAAAATATAGTTTAATCTAATGGTGTCACATTATTTCATAATTATATAACACTAGAGAACATTATATTAACCTAAAATATAGGAAGTGTGTATTATTTCCTTAAATAAAAGCTACGGAATTACCTAATATGATTTACATATATATGGCAATTAATGATTATGAATAATAAAGATTTGATAACAATTTTTGCATCCTTCTTTATTTTTGTTTAAATTTATATTATTAAAAAAAATAAACAATCACATTAAACATATAATAAAAAATTAGATTTTTTCTTATATGTTATATTTTGAATTTTTT
>NC_027756.1:1385836-1390947 GCF_000695525.1 Brassica oleracea var. oleracea
AAAAAATAAGGTTTTTATGTCATAATTTGTTTAATGTTCACTAGAAAACATTATATTAACCTAAAATATAATAAGTGTGTATTTTTTCCTTAAATAAAAGTTACAGAATTACATAATATGATTTACATTTATGTGACAATTAATGATTATGAATAATAAATATTTGATAACGATTTTTGCATTCTTCTTCATTTTTGTTTAATTTTATATTTAAAAATAAAATAAACAATCACATTAACCATATAATAAAAAAATAGATGTTTTCTTATATGTTATCTTGAATTTTTTAAAATGACTTTAAATTACAAAAATGGGAAAACCTTATATGTTATATTTTTTTTTTAAAACGACTTTAAAATAGAAAAATGATGATAAGACAACTTACGGTCATCTTTCGATTAACTACTGGGGCTCTGGCCTAGCCGACCTTGTTGGGGTCGATGGAATCATTGGATCCTGCCAAACATTAATTTCATATCCAGAATGCACTTTATTTCTGATTCCCAATAGTAGTAGGTTTCTCGCCGCTATAATACTTGTCCACACATTAGATGGTCTATCCACTGCCCCAATTCGTAAAGGCGAACTCAGGCGGTAATATCTTCCTCGAAATACTCTCGCTGCTAATGAATCTGGGAATTGTACAAGGCGCCAAAGCTATTAAGTCGTGCCACGACAATAAACAATAATTTTATTACATTATTGACATGTGCATGTGGCACATGTACTTTATTGACTTTCATATAATAGAAAGACGCACATCACTGCTTATCACACAAACATAACTCAACTAATCAAAACCCCTTATTTAGTAGTACAACATAGTTCTTGATATTAGTTGAATCTTAAAACTATCAAAACATTCTTGAAACTCCCGTAACCAAGCTCATGCTTCAGAGACGGCACAATAAGCATGAAGAGTAGAACGAGCTCTACAACCAGCCTCAGTGTGATAGAAACTCATCAAGTCAACATAAGTGAATGGCTTGAAGACTCGTGGATGCTTCTCGTCCACAAGTTCTTTTGGTGGTTCTATGATGTAGCCTGCGTTTGGAGTCGAGAACAATGCTATTGAATATCTTGTTTCTTTTTCTCTGTTACTCTCACTGGATGAAAAGGACGAAATAGTCTACCATTCATAAGTGCCTGCAAACAAAAAGACAAAAACATCACCAAGTAAATCACTGTTACTTTTTTTTTTGTTAAGAGCAAGGTCATGATGTAAACAAACACATGATGTAAGCCAAGACATGCGCTTGTAGTGAAAGTGATAAGAGCAAATAAAACATCAGTTGCTATAAGATTTGGTTAGTCCCCTAACACTCGTGACTAGTGAGAGTGAACAAGAGCAAATAGAATCATAAGACATATTAGTTTGTAGAGAGAGGAATTGGTTGGTCACCTTAGTGGAAAGTGAATTGAAATCATCTTTTTCTTTTTCCCCGCTAGTTTTTTTTTTCTTTTAGTTTTTTCTTCCTCGACTTGTAATTTTAAAAGATGGGCCCTACTTTCTATTATTCCAACACGTTTTCTGTCTCAATTTAGTTCTGGTAGATAGCCTATGTAATCATGCACAACCATGTCAAAAACCTTATAACTTTTGAAGAGATCACAAATCATACTTACCAAAAAAAGAAGAGATCACAGATCATCAACGTTTACGCAGCAAATTAAAAAAACGTCAAAAGTTATATGGTGGATTTACTTTTGTAACTATCACATATCAGTATATATATATAGTCTCTCAATTTTCATAGTTTGAAATAATACTATGAAACAGTAAAAACAATTTCGTTTGGGTTTAGGTTTTAGAATATAAAAGTAAAAATTCTTAGTTTTCACTAAAAGGAAAAGAATATAAAAGTAAATTATGAAATATTTATGTTATAAAATCAGGAATATATTGAGGAGCGGTTAATATTTTACGTGTGTATGTCATCTCATAAAAAGAAAGAAGAAGTTAACTTACATATACAGAATCTCCAGCCATAACAACGAAAGAGTTACGAGATGGTTTCAGTCTGATCCACTTTTCATCTTTGTTTAACACCTCCAAACCTTCAATCTCATATTGATAAAGCACAGTGAAAAGATTTTTATCAGTATGAGAAGGTAAACCCAATTTTTTCTCCTCATCATCAGCACCACCATTAGCTGTAACACTATCACCAACACCAGCACTACTGAGAGTACCAGTATTAGCATTGGCATCAGCATTAGCATTAACATTGGTACTAACGTCGGCTTTAGACTCAACACTAGCAAAATCACTAGTTTTAACATCAACATCAGCACCAATGTCGCCATTAGCCTTAGCACCAATATTGGCGTCATCATTAATATGAACATTAGCAATACCACTAGCAATATCACTAGTATCAGCAACAACATTGGCATTATCCCTAGCACCAGCATCATTAGCACCATCACCAGCATCATTAGCACCCGCTGCAACATTAGTATCAACATCAGGAGGTGCTATATACTTCATCAGTCGCAGACGGTAATTCGTTGACTTGAGGTGTTCATCAAAGTAGTTTTCTATCCCAAAGCTCTCTATGACCATTCTTCTCACCATTACATCCAATTCTGCTAGCTTCTCTGAAAACTTCTGGATTGTTTCGCTGTTTTCAACAAAAAGAAATTTCTTTAAATTAACATTTTAATAAAAAAGAGAAGAACAAAACAAAACCAAAACGCGTGAACGTATTATGTAAGAAACAAATATTCTTGTTTTAAATAGAAGCAATTAACAATAACTTACGAACAATATATTTGATAAAGAAATCAACAGGGGTTTACGAACAAGTTACTTTGTGAAGCAATAATTGTGTTTTAAAATTGGCCTACGGAGTTTATGCACAAATCAGACATACACTATGAAACGATTTTCTCTGTTGATTGTTAAAAATATCGGTCTAGATGGTATGGTGCCTATGCACTAATCTCATTTAAATCACATAATTACCGCTTAGCGATTTCTTGCACATTAAGCAATATCGTGCTGTTCACATAACATAACCTTACCTGATACTCTTGTTACCCTCACAATCAGGGCGTAGCAGTTGAGTAAATTCGTTAACTTTCTCCAAAACATTGGAATCCTGGATCCCTAGACTCTCAGAGAGACCATTATGAGTTGAATATCCAGTGTACGGTTTCGGAGACACGTTTCTCTGTTTAGCCTCAACTGGTAACTCGAAAAGCTCTATCATGGCATCCAAAACTGACTTCTTAAGCTCTTCTGACACTCTATCATATGACACCTCAAAAGCGCCGTAGTCTTCAAGAGCTTTACGGACATCACTCCTCACTTCAACCCACTTCTCACCTCCTGGTTTTAGGGTTTGGTCCGAGAGATAGATGACTGGAAGTTGAGGAGTGTCTGCACCCATTCTTTTTTTCCTTTGGTGCAAATCCAAAAATATATTTATAAAATGTTAATTAGCTTTATATTTTAACCCGAAAGAAAATGTTTAAGTAGCTCTTTAATCATCACAACAAAAGAAAACATTAAAAACTCATAAGACAACTACCTTTGGAGTTTTTCTTTGATTCAAAGAGATCAAGCTGGTTTTCTTTTCCTTAGTTTTTTTTTTGCTTCCGTACTGAGAAAGTAAATGATGGAATGTCCCATTTATAGACAGAAACATTCTATTTTTTTTTTTTCTTTAGAGAAACACATGTGGTTTAATATGAAAATTCAAAGGGAGGAAAGTTGGTATATCACAAAAACAGATAGCTTTTAAAAAGTTGGTGAATTGTATATCTCGTTTATAACGTCCCAATACACTGAATTGCCTTCGTGGTATAAGATGAACAACAACTCAATCACTAACCTAACATTTCTCTTTTGTGAAAAAGATAAGTGTATGTGAAAAGCAACGGCTAAGAATATTAATCGTATGGAATTTCGGTTTTTGATAACAAGATATTTTGAGGAAGAAACTCATTTTAGTGTTTTTTTTGAAAAAAAAAAAAAAGATTTTGTTTCAAAAAAGTCAAAAATTTACACTCCCAATTAACATTCACACTCTTAGATCAATCATTATTAAGAAACTCTTGTGAATTCCTAACAAGTGTAACAACAGATTTAATATAGCTTATTTGTGTAATTAAATTTTAAGTTGCAAAGACATTTTAAATAATTGATATAAAGCCAATTCTTACAAAACATATTTGAAGTTTTTTTATGTGTTTCTCTTGAGAGACTCATGTCACTCAGCTCATTCTATCTCCTGCATTTATATTATTTTCATTCTTCTTTATCTCGGGTTATTAGGGGGTTTCTTAACCCGGAGGTTCCACAAAAACCATAAAAACCGATCACAAAAGTAATGAAATAAGAGCGTGATTAATCCGGGGTTCTTAGGATGGGGTTTTTAGCGGAAGTTAAGAAACATTTTCTTAACTTCCGCTAAGAACCCCACTCTAAGAACTATGGGTTAATCATGGACTAAGGACCGATCTTGGTTGGGTTTTTGCACTGTTTGTGGGTCCCACCGACACGTGGCGGTCCGCGATTGGTTTGCTTTTTAATTTATTTTTTTTTTCAGACCAAAAAAAAAAAATTTAAACTATTAAAGATGCTCTAATGATGATGGACTAACTGATTACGTTTTCATGCTTTGTTGGTATACGTGTGTGTTATTCCTTTATATATCAGGTGTATGTATACGTTTTCATGCTTTGTTGGTTACGAATAGAAATATAAGTTTTTTTAGTGGGTAGTTTTTCTTTTAGTGGGTAGTGTTTGTAATCAGAGGGAGTGCTTAAAGCTTTGATAAAACAAATCATAGAATGTAGTCAAACAATGAAATTGCATGAATTTAATTCCAAGAACTTTTTACTTCTTCTTTTTGGCGTAATTGAACCCAACATTTTAACTATACTTTGTGCAGCTAGAAAGATTAGTCCATTATGAAAATGTTGTGGCCGCCTGGGCCTGGCCAGTGTTGCTAATGAAGACCGAGATTTCCGAATTGTCAAAACATTATTTCCATTGCTAGTTTTCTACTTTACTTATAAAACTCAAAATAATAAACAAATAAAGGGAAAGTGAACTTTTTTTTTTGTAACACATGCTTTCATTAATTAAAAGAAATCAAGGC
>NC_027756.1:1391047-1500178 GCF_000695525.1 Brassica oleracea var. oleracea
TACCGACGATTTCGGCCATCAGAATCCCCCTGTTTTCTTGTAGTGCAATACTGTCCCTGCTGCCTCGCCGTTAAACCCTCTTGGTTGTTCTCATGGGTATTGGTTTCTTTGTCGGAAACGGGAGGTCCGATATGAAGAGAAACGGTGACGTCATTAGGGTTTGTTAATAGGAGATTTTGATCGATTTCATGATTCGAAGAAAGTTTAATGTTGATGGGTATTGTTGGCCATGAATTCTTGTTCATCAGCCTCCCAATCCAAAGTCTGGGCGACGGAGGAGACAAAGAAATCGAGAGAGATAGAGATGAGAGAGAGAGAACAAGACTTCCATGTGTGAAGCTTGTCCCATAAGCTACGTCTCTTCCTTCTCAGCTACGTTTCTTCGGTAAATAAGTAATTTTTATTTATTTTAAATTATAATTAATTTAAGCAATCCACCGGATCCCTATAATGATGTTCTTAGGGATAATAATACTTTTAGATTAGATTATTGGGTCGACCTGGACGAATCCAAATTAATAAATTAATTAATTATATATTAGCTAATAAAAATATTAAGAATATATAAAACTAACAAACACTTATTACATGAGTGATCAATGGGCCTAATCCAAGCCTAAACTGAAGACGGCCCCAAATCAAAATAATAATTAAAAAGAGACTAACTAAAACCCTAAACCAAAAAAAAATCTTATTGCCTCTCAAAAACCAAACCATGCATGAATCCACCATCGAAGTAATCCTTCTTCGATCCTTATCGCTTTCTCAAGCAATGGGTTTCTTCTTAGTAAAATTTACTGATTAGATCTTTTGTATATTAGTGTGTTGAAGGTCTGGAACTGAACGGTTGTGATGCAGAGATTCGAGAAAGCCGGTTCGTTTATTTTTGAGATCTGTAATTGATTAGATAGATCATGTGTTCTTGTCTCACGGTAATTAAATTAATATCCTTTGCAATATTTAGCATTAGCAGGATTGCGGTCGAGGGATACGACACCTCCCTTCCTAGGGAAGATGTCGATGGTGCTTTGAGAGAACACTTCGCTTCATGTGGAAACATAATACATGTGTATGTTCCCATAGACGAGAATAGTGGTACCCTCTGCAGGTTTGTGGCTTCTTCCTCCAGCTTAGATCGCTCGAATTAACTGCTGCTTAACTATAAAATCTACTTGTTTTCTTTTGTTTTACAGATATGCCTTAATTTATGTTAATGAAGAAGATGAAGAAAAGGCGCTGAGGCTTGATGGAAGTGACATGGGAGGACGGATTTTACAAATTCAGTCTTACCCGTTTCACGAAAATCAGCTTGAGAATTTCTTTGACCCGATGAAAGAAGCCAAAGCCTATAGGATACAACACACGTAAATTGCTCTTTTCATTTTTTTTGTCTATTTATTTTTTATTAGAGAATTGTGCCTGGTTGTGTTGATAATATGACTCTCTTAGGATACTGGTTACGTGTGATGACATTTCCCTTCGTATCGATGTTATCAAGACGGAACTAGAGAAATATTTCTCTGCAATCGGCTCTCTTGTTTACCGAGACGTAACCGCATCTGGTGCTATCAAAACGTTTGTTTCTTCTTCCTCCCACCAGTTTGCTTGTTAATATTTTTTTTTTTTTTGCTAGCTAAAGAAGCTTGTTTTGAGTTTTTTTTACAGCCTAGCCGACGTTTATGTCCTTGGACAAGAGGGTGTAGAAAAGGCGCTGGAAAGTAGTGGACCTTCTGTAGGAGGTTTGAATTTTGTAGTTACTGAGGTTGTTCCACTTCCAAAGATAACACCCAAGACTGGCTACATTCACCCACGTACGTAAATTTGATTCTTTTATTCTTTTTTTGTTTTTTTTCAACGGAATAAAACCTTTCTTTTATTCGTCTGTTTGTTTGTTTCAGATAACTTTACTATCATGGCTAGGAAGCAGATAGAAAATCAGAAGAAGACTGAGACTACGGCGGGAAATCAGCAGAAGAAAAAGAGCAAGACTACGGAGAGAAATCAGAAGAAGAAGAATAAGAAGAAGGAGAAGAAGAGCAAGACCAGGGAGGCATACCAGAAGAAGAAGATGAGTGAGACTAGGGAGGGAAATCAGAAGATGAAGGGAGTAGAAATCTCTTTCTGAGGAGAAGAAGACATATGCTTTTTATGATATTAATAACTTGTGTGCAATGCAACCCTTCTTTTCTTTTGTCTGGATATTGAATGTGTTTATGTCGTTTTTGTGTGCAAGACAGATCAAAATCTACATTCCAGTAATTTGTTCACAGCTATTCCTATAATGGGTCAAAATCCAATCTCAAACATAGTCCATCTGCTCTATCAACCTCTGTAATTCCTCTTTTCTACGATGCTTTTCTCCTGAATAATAAAACTCATCATCAGTCTAAAGCTAGCCAACACCTGCTTCTTTCTTTAAGCCAATATCTCTCACAGCCTAGCAGCATCATCAAGTCTCCCGAGAATGATCTCCATATATGTTTGAGATCATCCCAAAATTAGCTGGGTTTCTTCTTGGTTCACAAGCTTTGACCAATTAGATATGCCATTTATTCTCTCCAGCATTTTCTCCAAAACTCTTTCACAAGCTTCAGTGTCTCCACTATTTGCATATCCCTCTAAAACGTGACATCATATTCCCCATTTGAATATAGTCAAATACCTTAGTGTTGTTCCATAACACAGCGTCTCTCTCAGTCGACAGATTTAAAAAACCCAGCCGACGCCGAGCCGACACTAAGTCCTTGTTAATTATATACGCATTAAGTCCCAAGTACAACTTTTTTTTCAACCACCTCAGAGAATGATAGGTCCCTTGCCAAGGGCAATCAATGTTGATCAAAACAAGAACACAAGAACAAGAACACTTGGGTTCTCAAGGACAAGTTTACTGCAATTTTCTTTTCATATTCCTTCTCTTCTCAACTCATGCTTAAATACAATACTAAAGAAATAAACTAACTGCTACGTGAAACAAACGTCGGTAAGAAGCAATACACACCCTTAAGTTAAGGAAGCATAATCCCACTAAATAAAATGCAATATGGAAACTAAACTATCTTAACAATTAATTTATGGAGATGGCCACGTTCTCTTAGTATCTTATCAATACTCCCATCCTCCAAACAACCTTGTCCTCAAGGTTTGACACAAAACATTGAAGCTTCTCTGAATCCACGTAGCTTTCTGAGGAGCAAATAATTTCCACATAATAAAACATCCAGAAAACAAACGCTTTCTTGTCTCACAAGCCGACTTTGGAAGACACGTTCAGGTTTGATAAGAAGAATCGCATTGTGGCGGAGTGGAGGTGAATGACTTGTAGCTAGAACCCCTTTTCTGAATACACATGACGGTGTGAACTTCTTATCTCGTAACGGTGGTGGTTTACCAGGAACTGGTTGTTCTTCGTTGAGCATCTTTGGTTTTGAGGTCGGCAGTTCATGGCTTTGGATTGGATGCGTAGGAGCAGTAATGGAGAGCCCATATGTTTTGTGCGCAACGCTTTGGATCCAAAGTCGTGTGATAACGGCTTCAATATGGGACACATCAATGAATTCTTTGAATAAGTCCTTGTTCGGTAAAGGAGCAAAGCTTGAGTCTTCAACAATCTTTGAATCCATGGCTTGAATATTTTTTTCAAAATACTCAAAGCCTAGAAACGGCGAGTCTTCATCACCATTAATCGGAACCGCATCATCATAGACATCATAGCTTGGCTCTTCATCGTCATAGACATCAAAGATAGGGGCTCCATAGATCTCGGTGTAGAGGTCCATAGATTATGCCTCCAAGGATAGTTTGGTTCCTGCTGAACGTTGATTCGTCGGAATGCCATCAACAAGAACAGAACTGCTCTGATACCATTGATAGGTCCCTTGCCAAGGGCAATCAATGTTGATCAAAACAAGAACACAAGAACAAGAACACTTGGGTTCTCAAGGACAAGTTTACTGCAATTTTCTTTTCATATTCCTTCTCTTCTCAACTCATGCTTAAATACAATACTAAAGAAATAAACTAACTGCTACGTGAAACAAACGTCGGTAAGAAGCAATACACACCCTTAAGTTAAGGAAGCATAATCCCACTAAATAAAATGCAATATGGAAACTAAACTATCTTAACAATTAATTTATGGAGATGGCCACGTTCTCTTAGTATCTTATCAGAGAACACTTTATTATTATCCGATAAATTTGCTTCAACTTGAGATCATATGTTTGATCCTTCTCTCTTTTTTTATCTCTACTTTTGACTCTTCTACAAAATACACGATTTAGTTTTGTAACGTCTTAATATTTTGTTCTTGTTCACGCAAACTATATGTTAGTATTGAGTATAATCGTATGTATATTTGCAGTTTTTTTTGTCAACTCTGATGTAAATGGTTACATGCATTGAAGAAAAAACTAACTTATCCAAATGAAATATAGAAGAATTTGAAAGGGGTTATTTGAAACTATATAAGAAAAACTCATTCCAACTATGGGCTCGCTTTTAAAAGCCTTGCATATAAACCCCATCACTTATTAACCGATTATTATTAATATAAACTGAGTATTCACTATTCGGGTTTGGGCTTGTTTAAATAGGCCGTTTTATTATGAATAATTCGAATAATGCATTATTCGGCATTATTCGACTAATGCATTATTAACAAACAACTATATCTGTTTGGGTCTAGACAAATTATCTATTTAAATGTGAAAGTTTGGTAAGATAATTTTTTAATATAAGCATTATCTTTGCCTTTTTTAATCCCAAAATGAAAGTCTTGTCATTTTAACTCTCTCGTGTCAATCCTGAAATAGAATGCGTAGACATATATATAACCAGCAAAACATATAAGAGTAACAGAAGTACTGTAACAATGCCACCACCTCTTTTCTTTCTTACATCTACAAATGACTTGAACCAGAGAGCGGTTTGCTTTGTGAGCAGGTAGTGAAGATACAAACTTAGTAAATAAAATGTACTAGTAGACATTAAAGATTATGGTCCTTAATGTCTACTACTATATTTTCTTCTTAGCTCTAGCGATTAAGCAAGCGCCAGCTACCAGAAACGACATCCTGTAATTGTGGATATACAACATTGTGTTTATATAGTGATACATTAAGAAGAATATCCGATAATTTGTTTTACCAAAAAAAGAGATGATCCGTTTGTTTTTTTTTTGTAACACATGCTTTCATTAATTAAAAGAAATCAAGGCCTCAAGCCCAAGTTTAGCCCATAGGAGGGTCCAGCAACAAAGAAGAAGAAAGATATTGCTTAGCCAAACAGTCGGCTTCGGCGTTCAGCGATCGATTAAGGTGAGAAAAAGTGATCTCGACGAAAGCAGAGGAAATTTGCTTGATATCTTTGATGACACCGAAGATTTCCTTTATCTGCAGGTCGTTGGTAATAGCTCTGATGAGCGTTGAGTTGTCAGAGAAACATCAGAGCTTTGTGAGCCCTAAGTTCCCTGCGGAGAGAAGAGATGATCGAAGCGCAAGTGCTTCCGAAATTAGAGGAGAGCTAACCAGTTCCTTTGTTGTAGCGCCTTGTCCAATGATTGTTCCCGTAGCCTCTGTAAATATCCAGGCCAAGCCAGCTCTCTTGGAGCGTACATCCCAAGCTGCGTCAGATCGGCAAGTCACCGCTAGTGGATCTTCCCTCAATTGATTTCGTTGTCTTTTTCCTTGAGGTACTACCTTTGATTTCGATTGGGTTGGTTCTTGTGCTGTGATCCATTCCTTTGCTAAACGTAGACTTCTCGATGCCGTCTCTGTAGGTGAAATTATTTTGTCCTAAAAAACCAGTTGATTCCTCGCATTCCAGATCATCCAACATACCCAAGGGAGCACTGTGCTCGTGACTCCAGTTGGGGGTAGACACACCACTCTCTTGTGGGCGACGACAGCATCTTTGAAACTCTTTCCTATCTCCAGTTGGATCTTGCGATTAAGAGGAATGAGCTCCCAAACCTCCCGCGCAAAGGGGCAATGAAAGAAGGTGTAGTTCATTGCATCTTTTACAATAGGCTCCTGATGCCATACCTCTCTGTTGCAGGTTCTCTCCCAAAGGCAAAGCTCTCTGGATGACAGACCACATAAAGAGTTTCATTTTTGGTGAACACTTTTCGGACCAGACATCTTTCACCCAGTTAAAGGCTCCTGGCTCGGAGCAGTTTGGTTCTGTAGTTAACTGCATAGATGCTGCAAAATACCCTGAACGCGCAGTGTATATTCCAGATGCCAGTGGTTGCCATACGAAGGAGTCCTCTGCTTTCAGTAGACTTGGCTGCAGCAGTTGAATTTCCTATGTCAGTTGAGCTAAGAGTGCTTCAATCTTGTTTTTATTCCACTGAATATCTGTCGTGAGTAGATCTGAGACTGTTAAGTCCAACTCTGCTTCTCTTAGGGGGCCAAACGGTTTGAGCTGTGTAGTCAATGAGATCCATGAATCTTTCCATATCCTAGTAGTCTCTCCATTTCCAATCACCCTGCCTAGGTTCCCTTTCAGGAGATCTCTTCCATGGAGGATGCTCCTCCATCCATGGGAGCAAACCGCCGGCACTTGAATGTCAATGAAAGATTTTGAGTGACAATACTTTCCTAGGAGGACTCTAGCGAGTAGACTGTCTGGATTTGTAAGCAGACGCCAAGCCTGTTTAGCTAGCAATGCTTGGTTGAAAGTCTGGATGTCACTGATTCCTAAACCTCCACCTGCTTTAGGTTTAGTTAACTTGTCCCACGCAACCCATGCCATTTTTCTTTTTCCATTTGGATTGTCCCACCAAAATCTAGTGAAAACTGACTGTATACGCTTGCATAAACTTACATGAAGTTCGAAGCATGACATGGAGAAGGTTGGTATCGAAGTCAGAACCGACTTCAGCATCGTGAGCTTACCTGCTCTGGACAGGAATCTCGTTAACAGACTGGAGGCTCGTTGTCGAATTCTATCCACTATGGCCGTGAACAAATCCTTCTTGCGTCTTCCAAAGTGTTCCGGTAAACCCAAATATTTCCCATTTCCCCCTTCTTTGGATATTCCCATTAGACTCTTAACATTTTCTATCGTCTCTGCTGAAGTTCTGGAGGAAAAGGTGATAGCTGACTTCTCCTTGTTTATTTTCTGGCCTGAAGCTTGCTCATACTCCCAGAGGATGTCTTTCAATTTCGCACAGCTAGAAGGGGATGATTGACAGAAGAACATGGTATCATCTGCAAAAAGCAGATGATTAACCCTCGGGCTTCCCCTGGCCACTCAAATACCTTGCAAGGTACCGTCTCTTTCCGCTCTTTGGCACAGACCAGATAGAACTTGGCCACATAGAATAAAGAGATAGGGAGATAGAGGATCTCCCTGTCTAATTCCTCTATTAGGTGTGACTGAGCCCTGAACAGTGTCGTTGATCAGATAGGAGTATGACACTGTAGTTACACACTGCATAATCAGATTAACCCATTTTTCGTGGAAACCTAGTCTCTGAAGCACCTGTGCAATAAACCCCCATTCTACTCTGTCATATGCCTTAGACATATCAGTCTTAACTGCCATTGTGCATCTATTTTGAGCTTGAGAGGTCTTTAGGTATTGTAGAACTTCGTGAGTGATTAGTATATTGTCTGCTATTGCCCTGCCTGGAATGAATGCTGATTGATTCTCGGATATGATAGAATGTTGCGTTGGTTTTAGCCTGAGTGCCAGTAACTTCGAAATAGTCTTGAAATAGACATTACATAGCGCTATAGGGCGATAGTCGGCGACTCGTTTTGCTCCTACAATCTTGGGAATCTATCTGACATGTGTTACATTTTGCGAGGATCTGAGGGTTTATGTCTCGAAGAAGGTCTTGATCTCTTTTACCACATCTGGGCCCACCACATCCCAATTAGCTTGGAAGAAGCTAGCTGAGAATCCATCAGGACCTGGAGCTTTATCCGGGTGAATAGCAAAAATTGCTTCTTTGATCTCCTCCATTGTTGGCTCTTTTATTAATTCCTCATTCATTTCTGCAGTGACGCAAGGTTGCAATGACTTCTCTACTGTTTGTAACCCATTGAAGCTGTCTGAGGTGAAGATATGATCAAAGTATTTGCAGATGACTGCTGCAATTTGATCTTCCTCAAACCATGGTACTCCATTATCATCCTCTAGAACTGTCATTCTATTTCTCGATTTCCTCGCTTTAGTGGAGGCATGAAAATACCCTGTATTAGAGTCACCAAGCGTTAACCAAAGTTGTCTGCTGCGTTGCCTCCAATAGTTTTCTTCTGCCTTGTAGGCCTTAAGGAGTCTCATGTTTAACTCGTGAATCAGTTCATCATCAGGAGTGTGACTGGTCATTGCATCATCTAGTTGAGATCGCAGAGTCTCAAGATTTTTCCTACTATTCTCATGATACGCCCTGCTCCAGCTGCAGATCGCTTTCCTGCAGTATGAGAGTTTTTCTTCCACATCCAGGTAGGGAAATGCGTTCCATGTTTCTTGTACCAGTTTCCTTATTTCCGGATTATCCTTGAGTCTTCTATCGAATCTGAAGATTTTAGCTCATTTCTTTCTTCTAGTGTTTAGGAAGGTGAGCAGAGGGCGGTGATCTGAACCTTCGTACTTGAGATACTGGCACCTACATGACGGGAATGTGTCAAACCACTCACTGTTGCTAATGCTCCTGTCTAGTCTGCATTGTACAACGTAAGTACTTCTCTTCCCTCGCCAAGATAGGTAATTGCCATAGTGTTTGACATCAAAGAGCCCGTTGTTTGAGAGGAAAGATCTAAATGAGCAGAAAGTTCCTTCTGCTCTCTCAGGCCCTCCTTTTTTCTCAATGTTGTCAGTAAGTTCATTGAAGTCTCCGGTCAGAAGTCACGGGTTTCCAGGGGCTGGTTGCAGAGATGAGAGTTCATTCCAAATTGAGAGCCTCTTGGTATGGTCAGGTTCCCCGTAGATAAAAGTAATTTGGTACGTCTTTCCTTTATCTGATACGATGGTATCTATAAAGTTCTTTGTGCTAGCTCTCACTGTGAGTTGAACTTCCTTTTTCCAGATGAGGAACAAGCCTCCACCTCCCGGGCTATGTGGGGGAACAGCGTGATAGTTATCAATTGGGAGCCATTTCAGAGTTTCTGTGACCATGTCCGTGTTGTTTTTCGTCTCCATGAGGAAGAGGATGTCTAGTGAGTTCCTTCTATGGATCTCTTTCAGACACTGGACTGTTATGGGGTTCCCCAGCCCACAACAGTTCCAGCTCAGAGCGACTAAGGAACCGGGGGTGGAAGAGGCCGAAAATCCTGCTTCTTCCTTGGGGGATTTGGAGGTCTTCTGGTCGAGGAGGTGTTACCTCTTCTTGATGGTCCTGCCTCTCCATTTTTCTGCCTTGCTTCACTTTGCTTGGAAGGAGAACCTCTGCTTTCCTGCTTTTTTCGCGACATTGCTGGAATCAATTGTATGTCCGGGTTCTTTGTCAGCAATATACTCCCCTTCTCCACAGCATCTCCTCTTCTGGTTACTCCTAATGACAGATGATTTTTGGATGGAGCTCCAGAGAGGCACTTTCTTCCGTTGATCGGTGAGTGTTGGATTTGCGAAAACTTCCTTTTCTTAAGGCTTACTCCTCGTAGAATGTTTGGAGATAGGCGTGGTGAGCGTATCCTAACTTTATCTGCTCTCTTTTTCTTTGTTTTGTTTTGGAAATTTAGTAGCGTATCTTCATCATCTGCTACTTCCAAAACTTCCTTTGAAATCGTATTTCCTTCTTCTATACGAACTTCAGGGCTTACAACAATTGATTTGAGCCTTCCAGAATAGATATCCTCAGGACTCTTGTTTGATCGCCTTGTCAGCACTACGGACTCAATACCGTTTGGGTCAATGTTTCGTATTGCCGGAGGGGGGGGAAGGGGTAACTTCTACGTCTGATGGTTGCATAGCTAAGTCGAAGTCAATACCCGGAGGGCTTTCTGATCGAACTCCACGCTCCCAAGGAGATAGGGGACGTCTTTGTTCTGCTGATGCCGCTAAGATTGACTCACCAGTCTTTTCCATTAAGCCTTCAGTGTCTCCTGCGAGTACTCGTTGTCTTCTTGCCGCGGCTTCAACCGGATCTGCACAACTGAGGTACTGTTTTGTAACTTCCTGCAGTTCTTGTAATACCTGATCTTTAGATAAGCCCACACCATTGCGGTAGTTCTGAATAGTCTTTATCGTATGTCCATCAGAGCTTCCACGTAGTCTCATAAGGCCTGCAGCAGTCTCTTTAGTTTGATTTCTAATATCCCCTGCCAGTACCCTGTGTCTTCTTGCAGCCGCTTCCGTGGGATTTGGGCAGCTTAGGTAAAGCCTTGTTGCTTCATTTAGATCCTTTGTAATTTGTTCCTCCGTTTGACCCTTTGGTGTTTCTTGACGAGTTTGTTCTTGAGTAACTTCTAAAAGAGGACCCTGAGAAGATGTAGCGCCTGGAACACCTACATGGGCCCTTTCTGAGCAAGTAAGTGTTGCTGGCTTCATTCTCCATTCGCTAAGCCCTTTCTGAGGGAACGAGTTTTTCCTTGGGAAATTAGTCTCTCTCACGATGTCTCTTCTCATTGTGTAGGGCGGAGAGCTATATCCTTGGGGTTCAGGAGCTCTTTCTGAAGCTTTGCTTCTCCAGTTGTAAGATTCTCCCCTTGATTTCTCTAAAGTCCTTGTTGGTGGAGGAACCCGTGTTTGCTTGGTCGCAGCTCTAGCACCGAAGATGTTCCCATGGCGGTCTACTCTCTCATGGAAGGCACTCTTATGCTGTTCAACTCTGTTCATAACCTTTCCCCCTCCATCAGGTAAAGATCCCTCTTCACTGCAGTGGGGGACTTGTGCCAGATGTTTGCTGTTACGGTACGAGCCATCTTCTTCCGAGTAGGTTCCCACTCTCTGTGCTGTCATATTTTCCTTCTGTTTGAATTCCCCTTCATGTTCAGCCCGGAGAGCCATCGTGCAATCTTTCTTCAGATGGGATAAGGAGTTGCAGGGTGAACAATGATTTTCAAGCTTCTCATACTCCAGGTAGATGATGCTTTCCTCTCTGGAGTCGTATTCGATGATGGCTTCTTTAGTCAGTGGCTTGAGTCCATCTACTAGAACTTTGACCCTTGCTGTTGTTTTAGTTAGTTCGTGGTCTAGGATCGTTCCAAGATCCTTCCCTATATTACAGATCATGTCTTCTAGCCAGAAGTGAAGAGGAAGACCTTTAATGCAAATCCAGAAGGGGATCTGTGAAGGAAATGAAGCCGATATTATGGGTTCCCACCTCTGTATTATGACCATCCAGTAAGCAAACTGGTAAGGTCTGTTGTCCAGAACTCTCTGTAGATCTTCTTCTCTTTTAAATCTGAACTGAAAACATCCATTTCCCAGATCTGACCCAGTAACTCTTCCTTGCATGTGCCATTTGCGAGGTAAGGCTGGTAGGACTGCCCAGATTCTTTGCTCCTGCGGGTTAGTCACCCTACCTATGAGAGTAAGGGCGTTTTCCTTGATAAGCGCTGAGTTGTCTACATAGGGGGCCTTGATTCTTTTGATGTGGGGTACATGTTCTTCAACCGCTTGGGTCTTTCCTTTTTCTTCTTTTGAGTAACGTGTTGCCATGATTCTTCGTCGGTAACTAGCATTGTAGTTTGTAGAGAGAAAAGTTTGCTTACCACGTCTTCAGAAGCTCTTAAAACTTGTACAGTTTAGAACCTGAGGTGATGTTCTTGAAGTCAAATGAGGGTTCGAAGCTTGAGATTTGAAAAGCTAGATCTTGGAGGATGCTACTTCTAGAAAAGAAATAGGGCTTCCTAGGAGGAGACCGTAAGAGACCGGCAGTTTCTTTCCAAATAAGGTATTGCGCTGATATGTCGTTGTCGAATACTTCAAACCTTGGGGACGTCACTTCCTTGCATTGAAAGATGTGCCTGGGAGAGTCCTTTCTTACCGAGGCGTTTTAACGCGGGGGGGGGCAAAGGTGATTTATTAAAGGTAATGTTTCGTTAGGTTTTGCCCAAGACCGGTCCTAATTTGTAACGTTGTTCATAAGAAGAGAGTTGGCACTTGCAAATCGCTATTTCAAACACTTTGTTCATGAGACAATGCATGTCTATATTTTAAATAACATTACTAATTTACAATTGTAATTATTCAAGCCAAGACATGCGCTTGTAGTGAAAGTGATAAGAGCAAATAAAACATCAGTTGCTATAAGATTTGGTTAGTCCCCTAACACTCGTGACTAGTGAGAGTGAACAAGAGCAAATAGAATCATAAGACATATTAGTTTGTAGAGAGAGGAATTGGTTGGTCACCTTAGTGGAAAGTGAATTGAAATCATCTTTTTCTTTTTCCCCGCTAGTTTTTTTTTTCTTTTAGTTTTTTCTTCCTCGACTTGTAATTTTAAAAGATGGGCCCTACTTTCTATTATTCCAACACGTTTTCTGTCTCAATTTAGTTCTGGTAGATAGCCTATGTAATCATGCACAACCATGTCAAAAACCTTATAACTTTTGAAGAGATCACAAATCATACTTACCAAAAAAAGAAGAGATCACAGATCATCAACGTTTACGCAGCAAATTAAAAAAACGTCAAAAGTTATATGGTGGATTTACTTTTGTAACTATCACATATCAGTATATATATATAGTCTCTCAATTTTCATAGTTTGAAATAATACTATGAAACAGTAAAAACAATTTCGTTTGGGTTTAGGTTTTAGAATATAAAAGTAAAAATTCTTAGTTTTCACTAAAAGGAAAAGAATATAAAAGTAAATTATGAAATATTTATGTTATAAAATCAGGAATATATTGAGGAGCGGTTAATATTTTACGTGTGTATGTCATCTCATAAAAAGAAAGAAGAAGTTAACTTACATATACAGAATCTCCAGCCATAACAACGAAAGAGTTACGAGATGGTTTCAGTCTGATCCACTTTTCATCTTTGTTTAACACCTCCAAACCTTCAATCTCATATTGATAAAGCACAGTGAAAAGATTTTTATCAGTATGAGAAGGTAAACCCAATTTTTTCTCCTCATCATCAGCACCACCATTAGCTGTAACACTATCACCAACACCAGCACTACTGAGAGTACCAGTATTAGCATTGGCATCAGCATTAGCATTAACATTGGTACTAACGTCGGCTTTAGACTCAACACTAGCAAAATCACTAGTTTTAACATCAACATCAGCACCAATGTCGCCATTAGCCTTAGCACCAATATTGGCGTCATCATTAATATGAACATTAGCAATACCACTAGCAATATCACTAGTATCAGCAACAACATTGGCATTATCCCTAGCACCAGCATCATTAGCACCATCACCAGCATCATTAGCACCCGCTGCAACATTAGTATCAACATCAGGAGGTGCTATATACTTCATCAGTCGCAGACGGTAATTCGTTGACTTGAGGTGTTCATCAAAGTAGTTTTCTATCCCAAAGCTCTCTATGACCATTCTTCTCACCATTACATCCAATTCTGCTAGCTTCTCTGAAAACTTCTGGATTGTTTCGCTGTTTTCAACAAAAAGAAATTTCTTTAAATTAACATTTTAATAAAAAAGAGAAGAACAAAACAAAACCAAAACGCGTGAACGTATTATGTAAGAAACAAATATTCTTGTTTTAAATAGAAGCAATTAACAATAACTTACGAACAATATATTTGATAAAGAAATCAACAGGGGTTTACGAACAAGTTACTTTGTGAAGCAATAATTGTGTTTTAAAATTGGCCTACGGAGTTTATGCACAAATCAGACATACACTATGAAACGATTTTCTCTGTTGATTGTTAAAAATATCGGTCTAGATGGTATGGTGCCTATGCACTAATCTCATTTAAATCACATAATTACCGCTTAGCGATTTCTTGCACATTAAGCAATATCGTGCTGTTCACATAACATAACCTTACCTGATACTCTTGTTACCCTCACAATCAGGGCGTAGCAGTTGAGTAAATTCGTTAACTTTCTCCAAAACATTGGAATCCTGGATCCCTAGACTCTCAGAGAGACCATTATGAGTTGAATATCCAGTGTACGGTTTCGGAGACACGTTTCTCTGTTTAGCCTCAACTGGTAACTCGAAAAGCTCTATCATGGCATCCAAAACTGACTTCTTAAGCTCTTCTGACACTCTATCATATGACACCTCAAAAGCGCCGTAGTCTTCAAGAGCTTTACGGACATCACTCCTCACTTCAACCCACTTCTCACTTCCTGGTTTTAGGGTTTGGTCCGAGAGATAGATGACTGGAAGTTGAGGAGTGTCTGCACCCATTCTTTTCGCCTTTGGTGCAAATCCAAAAAAATATATTCATAAAATGTTAATTAGCTTTATTTTTTTTTTAATTTTTTTTTTGTAAACTAATTAATTAGCTTTATTTTAACCCGAAAGAAAATATTTAAGTAACTCTTTAATCACCCACAACAAAAGAAACATTCAAAATTCATAAGAAAAACTACCTTTGGAGTATTTAACATTTTACCAAAATTACCTTTGGAGTTTTCTTTGATTCAAAGAGATCAAGCTAGTTTTCTTTTCCTTAGGTTTTTTTTTTTGCTTCCGTTCTGAGAAAGTAAATGATGGAGTGTCCCATTTATATTCATTTAGAAACATTGTACTTTCAGGTTTGTTTTTGTTTTTTCCCTTTAGAGAAACACATGTGGGTTTAATATGAAAATGCAAAGGGAGGAAAGTTGGTATGTCACAAAAACAGATACCTTTTAAAAAGTTGGTGACTCGTTTATAGCGTGCCAATACACCGAATTGCCTTCCGTGGTATAAGATGAACATCAACTCAATATCGCTAACCTAACATTCCTCTTTTGTGAAAAAAGATAAGTGTGAAAAACAACGGCTATGAATATTAATCGTATGGAATTTCGTTTTTTTTATAAGAAAATATTTTGAGGTAGAAACCCATTTTAGCGTTTCTTTTGAAAAAAAGAAGTTTTTGTTCCAAAAAAGTCAAAATTTTACACTCCAAATTAACATTCACACTCTTAGATCAATCATTATTAAAAAACCTCTTGTGAATTCCTCACAAGTATAACAATAGATTTAATATAGTTTATTTGTGTAATTAAATTTTAAATTGCAAAAACATTTAAAATTATTTATATAAAGCCAATTTTTACAAAAAATATTTAAAGTTTTCTTATGTGTTTCCCTTGAGAGACTCATGTCACTCATCTCATTCTATCTCCTACGTATTTATTATTTTCATTCTTCTAATGATGATGGACTAGCTGAAAAACCATCAATAATGATGTTCATATACAGTACTCCCTCCGTTTTTTTATCGTAAATAGTTTAAGGAAAATTCTTTTGTTTCAAAATGTAAATAGTTTCCAAATATCTAGATAATTTTTATATTTATTGGATATAGCGTAATCAATCAAATAATATCAATTTTTTTTTTTATAATTGGTTGAACTAATTAATTAAATATTATCTATACTATTAAAGCAGGATTCTGTTGTCTTTTTTACCTTAGCCTGCCTTTTTTTTACTAACATTGCATGTTTCATTAAGGGCAATCAAGTAATATTAATAACACATCTATATTGGGCCATTTTTTTCGGATCCAGCTCACTGTCCACATCAGATCTCTCTTGGGCCATTTGAGCCTATTAAGAAATCAGATCCAATTCTCACATTTTTTTTCTTTGGGCCATTGAGTCCAAGTTCAAATAATTTTTTTTCAACCATTCTTAATTTTTTTTTTCTTAATATAATTTAAACATTCATAAAAAAATTAATTTTTTCGTTGAGAAGTATAAATCTTTATTAAAAGTGTATAATTATTTTTATTAAAAATATTAACCATATAATAAAATTAATTTATCAGAGTTATACCAACTTAATTCATTAAAAAGATAAAGTTTAATTTTTTAAACATAAATAGTCATTTAAAATGAAACACGATAAAGAAAGATAAAAAGTTTAAGTATTTTATAAAATAAAATACAAATATATGAAATATGACATTTACTAAATATTTTGATCATTGAAAAAAAACATAAACCCGCGCTTTGAAAACGCGGGTCAAAATCTAATTTTTCTTAAAGTATCAATTTTTTTAATATTAGTATTTTTATTCTAAATTACTTACATTGTGAAACGGAGGGAGCAACTTCTTAGCTAGCTAGCTAACCACGTGAGCCATTCATGTACAGTGTAAAAGTGATTGGATCCACTTGAGCATTAATGAAGAAAAAAAAGGAGCAAGGCCCATTGTTAAAGCAAAATTCTTGGTTGGATCCACTTGAGCATTTGGGTACTATGGCACAGAAGATTGGAGGTTGAAGACGATGATTGATGAATAAACTTGGAAATTGTTAGATAATCATCATCACAATGTTTTGGTCTTCAAAGGACACAATACCAAATGAAGTTTTTGACTGATAATTAGCTCTAACTTGTTTTTAACTAGACTCTTAAGTCTTAACCCACGCATGTGTGCGATATTGCAAATCTTATATATGTACCGCTTTAGAAAAGTATCAACATTGTACAATGTGTACTGTTGTTGAGACTAAATGAAATTAGGATTTTGATTTTTTCACTTACGCATATATTAAAGATATTCGTTAGGTCACACGTCTGATCGATTTCTGTTTTCATGGTTTGTTGGTAAATATAAGTTTTTTTAAGTGGGTAGTGCTTGTAATCAGAGAGAATGCTTAAAGCTTTGATAAAACAAATCATAGAATGTAGTCAAACAATGAAATTGCATGAATTGAATTCCAAGAACTTTTTACTTCTTCTTTTTTTGGGTAATTGAACCCAACATTTTAACTATACTTTGTGCAGCTAGAAAGATTAGTCCATGTTGAAGATGTAGTGGCCGCTTGGCCAATGTTGTTAATGAAGACCGAGATTTCCGAATTGTCATAACATTATTTCCATTGCTAGTTTTATACTTTACTTATAAAACTCAAAATAATAAACAAAGAAAAAATTTCCATTATTTTCCTCTATCATTCGTAGGCAAGAAAGTTAAAGTTACCGAAAGAAAGTTGTGTTCAAAAAAAAAAACAAAGAAAAGAGAAAGTGAATTTTCCATTGATTTTTTCTTTTGAAAAAATTGTTTAGATACAAAATACATATGTCTTGACATGATAGTTTAAATTTTTAATTAGACATTTTAAGAATGTTAAATGATTTTGAGCAAGAAAGTCACGGCATCATAAACCAGAGGTGTTTTACTCTCCGATTACCTCTCCAAATGAAAGTGATTTACGCTGTTTTTTTTTCGGTATATGCAATGATGTATCTGGGTCAATTATTTATACATATCAGATGTTTGAAAACCTTTACATGAAACTATAGTACAAGAAAAAAAGAGAGAGACTAGCTGCGTATGCATTATCAGGAAAAAAAATAGACAAACTGTATAGTTTAGTTAAAAAAAATTAATCATTCAATGTATAAAGGAATAACACACACGTATACATACACCTGCAAGTAGGAGTGACATACAGAGGACCATATTTACTAGTTATATAGTCTGCACTCGCTTGAATATGAACTTCTTTTGAATTAATAACGTGTGTACATGCTCTGCTATTCTGTCCAAGCCTGGTTGAAGAAAAGTTATGGGACTTCGAAAAATATGCTGATTCAGTCGGTAAAAATACTATATGTAAAAAAAATAAGCGATAGATATATCTAAATTCAAATAAAAAAAGTTACGATTGTTATTAATCGTGGTCGTTACTCTCAACAAACGCATTTATTACATAACTATTTTATTAATATACAACTAACTATGCATAACAGCTAAATCAAGCCAGCATGCGTAAACGCCCTACTAACTACTAGCTATAGAACCCAATTCCACAAAAGGAAAAAGAATTGGTATTAAGGCCAAAATCAAGAAAGCAAAACACCACCAAAGTTCTAAGAATCAAGAAAAAATGGATTCAGACTCTCTTCTTCCTCTCTCTGAATCTCTTGAGCTCCCAGTCATAGATTTCTCCGATCAGAACTTAGCACCAGGAACCTCAAAGTGGGATGAAGTGAAGGATGATGTCCGTAAAGCGTTAGAAGACTACGGTTGTTTCCAAGCATACGTTGACAAAGTGTCAAACATTGAGCTTAACAAGCCTGTTTTTGAAGCCATGGAAGAGCTATTCGATTTGCCGGTTCAGACCAAACAGAGAAACGTGTCTTCTAAACCCCTTCATGGGTATCTAAGTCACAATCTTTACCAGAGTTTAGGGATAGAAGAAGCTAATGATGCTGAGAAAGTTAACTATTTTACTCAACAGCTATGGCCTGATCATGGAAACAAGAGTATTAGGTATGAAACTTTATGTTGTCCAAAAAAAAAAAGGTTTGAAACTATAACTACTCCATCTGTGCTTTAAATTGATATAGTTATAAGAAAAATCAAGCAAATTAAAAAACAGTTAAATTTTTCAGTTTTTCCTTTTGATTATTATAATTCTGATTATTATAATTCTATAACATTTATTATTTTTAATTTAATAAGATATAAAAGAGATAAAAAAAAATTGAATTGAAATCATAAAAACACACATAATTTTTAATATATTTTTTTTGTAAGAATGTAATAAAAATTTATTCTTGGGCGACATTTTAAAAAAAATGAAATAAAAACATATTTGCGTTTGATACATTCTTGAAATAGTGAGACGATGCACAAGTTCTCAGAGCGATCAGTGGAACTGGATGTGATGGCGAGAAGAATGATGATGGAGAGTTTTGGGATAGAGAAGTACCTTGACGAACATCTGAACTCTACATATTATGTTCTTCGATTGATGAAGTATACATCAGCTCCTGATGACGATGTAGAAGAGACAAAGCTAGGTTTACTTTCTCATACCGACAAGAGCATTACTACAATACTTCACCAATATGAAGTTGATGGTTTGGAAATTAAGACCAAAGACGAAAAATGGATCAAAGTGAAACCATCTCAACATTGTTTCATCATCATGGTTGGAGATTTTCTCTGTGTAAGCTCTTCGAAACTTCACACACACACACAAACACTATTTAAGACGGTAATGATCATCTAAAATGTTGATGTTGCAGGCACTTTTGAATGGTAGATTGCATTCTCCACGTCACCGAGTCTTGATGACGGCAAAGAAGACAAGGTATTCGACTGCAATGTTCTCTGTTCCAAAACAAGGAGTTATCATAGATTCACCGGAAGAGCTTGTGGACGAAGAACATCCTCGTATGTTCAAACCCTTTGAGTATAATGAATTCATTAACTTCTTTCACTCGGAAGCTGGTCGTAAAGCTGAATCTGCTCTCCATGCTTTCTGTGCTCTCTGAAACATTTTAAACTTTTATTCACAACAATGAATGTAATGACTTTACATTTTATGGTTTAGGTTTTGCTCCTATTTCTTTTCATGTTTTTGTAATTTGATATGTACATTAACTCTAGACCGTCTTGTTCAAGGACAATCCTTCATATGTAAGCAAAAGTGACGATATTCTGGAGATTTCGTTGGCATGCACACGCATAACTAGTAACTTCGATTGAGTTGTGAAACATATATAAACATGGGTGCTGGTGTGCATAGTATAATTATGTCTTGGCTTGTTATAGAATTAACACGTGTTTTCTGTATATGCAATTTATATCCCCGTCAATTATATATATATATACGTCAAATGTTTTTTTTTTGCTAAAATATATACATCAGATGTTTCAAAACCTTTACATGAAACTATATTACAAGAAAACTGAGAGAGAGACCAACTGTGTATGCATTATCAAGAAAAAAAATTAGACAAACTCTAGACTCTAATTAATTTTTTAATCATTCAACGAATAAGTGTATAACACACGTATTCAATACATACACATGCAAGCAGCAGCGTTACAGTTGTTATTAATTGTGGTCGTCACTCTCAACAAACGCATTTATTACAAAATTATTTAATTAATAAATAACTAGCATAACAGCTAATTCAAGCTAGCATCTGTAATCACATTCTAACTACTAGTTATAGAACTCGATTCCGTAAAAAGAAAAAGTTTGGTATTGAGGCCAAAATCAAGAAAAAGAAACACCACCAAACTTCTGAGAATTAAGAAAAAATGGATTCAGACTCTCTTCTTCCTCTTTCTGAATCTCTCCAGCTCCCAGTCATAGATTTCTCCGACCAGAACTTAACACCAGGAACCTCAAAGTGGGATAAAGTGAAGGCTGATGTCCGTAAAGCGTTAGAAGACTACGGCTGTTTCCAAGCATACGTTGACAAAGTGTCAAACATTGAGCTTGACAAGTCTGTTTATGAAGCCATGGAAAAGCTTTTCGATTTGCCGGTTCAGACCAAACAGAGAAACGTGTCTTCCAAACCCTTTCATGGGTATCTAAGTCACAATCTTTACCAGAGTTTAGGGATTGAAGATGCTAATGTTGCAGAGAAAGTCAACGACTTCATTCAACTGCTATGGCCTGATCATGGAAACAAGAGTATTAGGTATGACTTTTACTTTTTGGGCTTAGTAATTTTAATCTATGTTTAAAAAATTGTTTCTAAAGATATATTTTTACATTTTTCATATATTTTTATCAAGTGATAATGATAAATTGTAAGTTTCTAAAAATTTAATTGTATTTATTGAATTTTAACTGATTAAAAACATGAAAAATAGTTAATCAGAAAATAAATATATTTATAAAATTATAATAATAATTTAATATATTTTATTACTAATATGTAAGAGAACTCTCTTTTTCTTTGGGGAACTCTAAATATATATTTTAACCTTTTTAAAATGGAGGGAGTATTTTTTTGTCTATGTATAACATTTTGGTTGATCATTTCCGTTTGAAACATTCTTGAAATAGTGAGATGATGCACAAGTTCTCGACGCAACTAGTGGAACTGGATGTGATGGTGAGAAGAATGATAATGGAGAGCTTTGGACTAGAGAAGTACCTTGAGGAACATTTGAATTCTACAAACTATCTCTTTCGAATGATGAAGTACACAGCACCTCCTGATGACGATGTAGAAGAGGCAAAGCTAGGTTTACGTTCTCATACGGACAAGAACATAATCACCATACTTCATCAGTATGAAGTTGATGGTTTGGAAATTATGACCAAAGATGGACAATGGATCAAAGTGAAACCATCTCAACATTCTTTCATCATTATGGTTGGAGATTCTCTATGTGTAAGTTCCTTCAAACTTCACACACATGCACACACTATTTAAAACAATACTCATTTGTTTGTTGATCGATGTTGCAGGCACTTTTGAATGGTAGATTGTATTCTCCATACCACCGAGTCTTGATGGTGGCAAAGAAGACAAGGTATTCGACTGCAATGTTCTCTGTTCCAAAATCAGGAGCCATCATAGATTCACCTGAAGAGGTTGTTGACGAAGAACATCCTCGTATGTTCAAACCCTTTGAATATATGGATTTCCTTGACTTCTTTCACTCGGAAGCAGGTCGCAGAGTTGAATCTACTCTCCATGCTTTTTGTGCTCTCTGAAACATTTCAACTTTTATTCACAGCAATGAATGTAATGACTTCACATTTTTATGGTATAGGTCTTGCTACTTTCCCTTTTCATGTTTTCTGTAATTTGATACGTTATCACATGCATATATTAAATTATATAATTCAAAAACAAATCAATTTCTGAAAAAAAAACTCTAATTAATTACTTATGTAATTTATGAAAGACTAGAAACACTTTTAGTAAGTGCTATTTCCAAATAATCACTAGTCATTATGAACTTCATTGTCTAAGGTTACTTGTTAAAATTAAGAAATGTACTTTAAATAGCATTAAAGTCAACTAAAGAAGAAAAGAGTCAACTCTTCCCACTGTTATACTTATTTTCAGTTATTTGCTCTCAAAGTCTCAACCTTTACTTGTTAACAACCAGAGAGCGAGAGAGAGACAGAGTTCCTAAAAACAGAGAATCTTTCGGGTTAGGACCAAAAGAGAAAGCTCTAAAGTCTAAACAACAGGTAAGAACATAAAAAAACACCCTACTGGTCAGAGATCTCAATGCAAACCGAGTCTGTTACTGAAGCTTGCTCGCATCCCAAGCCACTCTCATAACTCCAAACCTAGAATTCGCTTCTCCAAAAGTCCTCCCAACATCATCAGACCCATAAGGGATGCTCATCTTGCTATAATCATATAACCCGCTAAGCTCCATCACATCAACCACGCAAACCTGTCTCGTCTCCAGGCTTAAACCGTACCACTCACCGTCCGTTTTCAAAACAGTTCCTTTACCGACCTCGACTCCTCTCTCGTCCACAAGCATCACTTGCTGCCCACGCTTCAGCCCTTCTGACGATGATGCAGAAGCTTTATCTGCAAATGGTGTTGTCGGTTTCTGCTGCTGCGGCCAAGTGTTTTCATCTCCGGGACTCTCTGGTAAATCCCCCGAGCTATTGTTATCACGTGATGGCCCTTGCTTGCTTGCTGCTCGAGCTAGCTTTGCTTTTCTGTTATTCAGCCTGACAACAACAACAAAATAACTACCCCCTCAGTTCCATTAAAATAGATGTTTTAGAAAAAAAAATTGTTTCAAAAAAATATTTTTTTGTGTTTTCATTGAAAAAGTTTTAAACTTCAGGAAAATTAATCGACTTTATTGAATTATTATTGGGATGCAAAGTTATTAAAAATTCAAAATTACAGAAGATAATACATTTATTATAGTGATTTAATGTGTTTTATTAATATGCACGAAAACAGTTAAAATTCTATCTTTGTAAAACAGAGGTAGTATAAACGGAAGATTGAGACATAGTGATAGCTAGAGAGAGAGAGAGATAGAAGCAGGTACCAGTTCTTCAGCTGTGCAGATGTAACCTCAGGACCCTGCAAGCTGAGTTTATCAGCCCAAGTCCGTATCCAAACCGAGTTCCGCTGCATATCAGGCTCATCAACAAGCGCCTTCTCCATCATCGCCATCTGATCATCACTCATTATACTCCGCTTCCTTTTGGTCCTCTGTTTCTCCAATAAAAGAGAAGCTTCAGCTCTCTCATCCTCCTTCGCCTCTCCAGAGGAAGCGCTCACTTTAAGCCGCTTAGTGAAAGTGCGAGCCAAATCTCCATCTTCAGCCTGATCAACCAGACCTTTCCCTCCTCTGTTAGAGCTTGTTTCTGAACCGCTGGTTTCGAGATTGTCGCTTTCTTTGGACCGTTCAGCTGTTTCCATCTCCTCGTTGTTCACGCCTTGCTTTGTCGCGGCACCTTCCGCTCGGACATCAGAATCCTCTGAAGCTTCGTCGTTGTTGAGATTCAGAGGCTCTTTCCCCAGCTGCTTGCCAGATGAACTCCCTCCCGCACCTTGATTGTCCTAGAACATATGATCGACAAGAGTAAAATGTCGTTGCAGTTACTTGTATCAGTTTAAATAAACAGATGCTCATAAACAAATGCATACAATTGTAACAACTAGGCCTGCGGTTTATAACCGAACCGAATGTCTGTTAGTTTGGTTTAAAAAAAAATTGTTAACCAAATTCTGAACCGAACTAAACAAAATTATCCAAAATTTCGAACCGAACAAACCAAATTAACCGAAATATAATCGAAACCAAAAACTTTGGTTTGTTTTGGTAAAGAATTTTAAAACTGAACAAACCGAATACCGAACCAAACTTCTCCGGTTCAATTAGGCGAGAATTTGGTCGGTGGACCGAACTACCCGAACCCGCAGGCCTAGTAACAACAATGTACAAGAGAGTAAGTAGCTTTTCACCTTCACCTCAGCCTGACTTTCCTCAAACTCAGAACGGATTAGCGGCTCCAACTGTTGACAGAACACCCTGCAGACGACAGCATCCCAAATATATATATATATATATATATCAATACAAAACAGCACCGCTCAAGAACTATAGAAATCTTCTTTAATATTGTCTTAAAGGAGAAACGTAGAATGACTGAGAGAGGTTCATTCACCTCAAAATCATTAAATCTTCGACATTGAGTGCATTAGGGATCAAGAACTCTGCGTGATGCAACAGAGAACCTACAAAAATACAAACATCCATCACAATGAAATCAACAAAAAGATGTGTAACAAGAATGTGTGGGGATAAAAAAGGTACACACTTATGTTTTTGCAAACACTAGTGCCTCTCTGAGCCTCCGGAGTATATGTAGAGCTTGGTAATAGATTAACCAGTATGCTTGTGGGATCCTTTCGCAATCCACTCACAAACGTTTGAATGAAACGGTTCCTGTCATCTTCTGCAGGTTTCAACAGCAAATCCACATAGTGAGAAACAAAGGTACAAGCACATGGTGAGGTTATTTTGAAAATCCACCTGTGCAGACTTCGGGAACGAAGCAGTGAAGATTAGCCATGATTTTAACAATCAAGGACGTTCTTTGATGTGCGTATGAAGACATGGTGAGGTTATTTTGAAAATTAAGCTTGAACTGAGGAACGGCCAATTCACCAGGAGATGAGAATGCACTTAGAACCCATCCAGATGAGGTAAACAGATCGTAGTCAAGCGTTGCATCATCTTCCCTTGAAGAAAGATCAGAAGAGCACAGCATTGACAAGAAATCTCCGTGAGGGAGACAAAACACTGCGCTGAGAACCATCGTCTGTAGATTAAGATTTAAACATCCCTCACACATTAAAATCACAGATAAAGCAAAGGCAAGGGGAGTAATTCAACAAATACTTACAAAATGTTTGGTGAAAAAACGTCGAAAATGTGAGTCATCAGAGAACACGTCAGCCAAGCGCATAGCGTTAAGTAGCACAAAACCCATTGGATACTCATGAGGAGGAGGACTGGCCTTGGAAGCTCTAGAAAGGCCAAGCCTCATTAATTCAAGAACCTAGATTACAGGATACAACATCACTAGATAAGTCAACACTACTCCATAAGTTTGTTCACTGTTTAAACAGAACCCTTATTAGGACTAAACCTTTGAGGCAACAGTTTGGGCTAAATGCAAGCTTCCTGAACGTTCAACCTCGTCAAGGAATGAGACACTTTCCGCCTCAAACAAATGGTGCAACTGCAGGAAACATAAAACTTTTGGTGTGACACTTTCAGAGAGTAAATAGAGGAAACAACTATGCTAAGTTACAACAGAACTTACAAGTGACAGGGCTTTTGCATTTATTCTAGATATGGAAGCTATTATTACGGCTGCTCCAACCCATTCAGGAGTTATATATAGTGATAGTATGGACTGAGCTAGCATAAGAACACCACCTTTTCCACATAGCTCCTGAAAAGAAGTATACCATAAAACCTAGTTAATCTAAAACTGATGCATCTCAAGGTTAAAGAATCAAGCATTAGAGAAACCTGGTTTTTAGCGACACGGTCTCTAAACAGTTTGTGTTGGCATAGAGAGTGAAGGAACTGCAAAGCAGCTTCAGCTTGTTGGCAGTGTGCGTTAACGGCCCCTACAGAATTAGCACCTAGCTTCTTCGGTTGGTCGGCTTGCCGATGCAGCAACTTCGCTCTTAAAGATCTCACAACATTATGAACCGCTCCAAAAGCAGCGTCTATAAACACATCAACCTAGATGAGAAACATAACAATCAGATCAAATGAATCCCAATATCTCAAAGCACAAGCGTGATCTTTCCATATATTGGCATTTCAAGGACACATCATGGTAAAAGGTCATACCTTAGGGTGGGCAAGCAAGACTATAACAAGATCTTGGGAGTTAGGAGAGATGAACCCGTGCATCAGGTGAAGAGTAGAAGCCACCATTGTAGCTTCTATCAATGAGTCATAATCTGATTTCCAGCTTTCCTACAAGGAAGAGACACTGTTAAGTTTCATACGCTTTCAATTTAAACCCATTGGAGCCTTATATATTACTTATGTCCCATCGATACTCTGAGATCTATACTCCAACACCCTCCCTCGAGATAATAACTATTAATTTCGACATAATCTATCAGACACAGAGAGTGTATTATACCTTCCTATTACCGCCGAGAGCTACCATGGTAAAGATCACAAGATCAAGCATCTGAGCTGTTAATACCACATCATCAAGCAACACCTATCACAATAATACAAACATGCATTTTTTTTCTTTCTAATTACTTCTCCATAAGCACGACATAAAATCCCAATTCTTTTTTACAAGAACACAAAAGATCAAACCTGGTCCAATCTAGGATGACGAGACGTTAAGTCGCAAAACGTATTCAACAGTCTGATCCCAGACAGCAAATACCCAAGCTTCCCGTCTTCCTCATCAGAAGATATGAACACTGACAAGAGGTGAAGAGGCAACATCCCCACCAGTTTCTCTACATCTATCTGAATTCAACAACTCAAAAATCAACACTTCACTCCCAAAATAAACAAAAACAACAAAAAAACAAAACCCAAAAGGAAAAGTTTTCACCTTTTCTGGTTCTGCACCTTCTTCTCCATCGTTGTAAGTAATACAGAAGTCTTCGTTGTCCTTAAGAAGCTTGTGAATCTCAAGAGAGGTTCGCCAATGCAAGCCTTTCACAGCTGCAACCACTTGATTAGGCTCCAGCAACCCACTCATGGCTCAACAGTCACTGAAGAGATGAAATTAGCAGGCGAGGGAGGATGAATTGAGGATTGAATTTGGGGGAGAGAAGAGAGGATAATGGGAGAAGCGGAGGAGGAAGATATTTTTTTTTTCTTTTTTTTTAAGGTTGTTAATGGCAAAAGGGTAAATTTGAATGAATAGGGAGGTTAATTAGTGGATGTAGTGACACTGCGTCGTCTCTCGCTCTCTTTGTCAGCGGCGGGCTTAATCTGATTATTTTTTTTGCCCCCAGCGACGATTTCAATTTCAAACCCTAATAACCATTTTTTTGCTTACAAATGTCGAGACGATGAGGAAGACAATCACGTGAGGGAACACGTGATGATTTTTTTTTTTTACGTTCTATCGAAGCCCAAATGATTTTTTTTTTTTTCAATCTGGCCCAATTTCTTTTTTTTTTTTGGTCAAACTACCAATCTGGCCCAAATTCTTAAGGTAACTTTGTTGACAGTTAAAAACTTAAAACATCATCTATTGTTGACACTTTTGCTTTAGAGAGTTTATTTAGTGAAATAAAAATCAGTTTTGTCATAAAAATAAATCTCTAGTAATGTCAACAACCAAGAATTTAACCACTCTCGGCTCTTGGTGTAATGACAGTTTTTTTTACGGCAGTCTTTGTTTTGGACAAACTCCCTTTACCACCACTATACTGTTGTTCCCTTTTCTTTCTCTTTTATGAGGTGTTTGCTCCTCCTCTTTCGGCTTCACTTCGGTGAACAAGAAGCATGTTTGCTTTTTAGTGTGGCACTAGTTGATCCACGGACTTCTCTCGGATCATGCGGCAATGGTTATGTTGTTTAGATTGGATTTGTTACATTTAGGTTCGATGTATAATCAGTCATTTTCAGATATTTCTAGCCTTTAAGGTCTAAGGGACGATTCATTTTTAGTGTGGCATCAGTTGACCATGACTTCTCTCATATCATCCAACGATCACTGGTTATGTTATTCGGATTGGATTTGTTACATTTAAGCTCGATATATTATCAATTATTTTCAAATATTTCTATATTTTAAAGTTTAAGAGACGATTCATTTTTTCATCGAAGACGATTCATTTTTTCATAGAACAAATATGTTCTCACAAGTCACAATGGTATAATAATTCATCGATGGTCGATTATAATTTTTTTTTTCATCAAATAAAAATGGGTGCAATACGAAGACTTTAAGGGAGGTCAACAATGGTCGATTAGATAACGCATGTATTCTTCGAGTATTCATAGGTGATACTAGATGGTACTTCATTGTCTTTGTGGTTAAAATCTTCGTTGAAATCAAAAATCTTGTATATGGGATAATGAGATGTAGTTTAGCCAGAAAAAGAAAACTAGGAACAAACCAGATAACACATAGAGTAGCACTATGGTAGATATTACAAAACCTCTCAGGGTAAAAACGTGATTCACATTAAAAGCCAAACATTACATAATAAAAGCATAGCAGTCTCCTCCTCCAAGAGGGAGAGAAATTTGAAAACGAGTGGCCGTTGGGTTTCGAATCCAACCAAAAAAAGACAGAAATTCAAAAAGACAAATCTCAACCAAAAATAAATATTATTAATATCCAATAAAATAAAGATAGAAAAACCTTTTCGAGAACTTCAAAACCAAACTTACCCTTCTTCTTCCAAAGAGAGAGAGAGAGAGAGAGAAGTAGAAGAAGAAGAAGAAACACTCAGTCCGGAGAGAGAGATTCTTCATTGTCCGAGCCGCAATCTTTGTCTCTACTACATCCTTTTGTCTCCTTCTTCTGTGGGCGAGCAATGACGGGGCTTGTGATGGTGACTAAATCCACCGTTGGCTGCGGCGGAGGAAAAGTAGGAGGGAAGACCAAATCCACCGTGGAGGAGCAGAACCAGCAGCAACTCTCAGTAGTTGAGTTTCTACTAACAGCTCTCCGTAAATCCGTAATATCCTGCCGTGTCGATAATAACCAGCAAGACGACGTCGTAGGAGGAGGAGGGATCTCCTCCGTTCATCACATGGAGATCGGATGGCCAACAAACGTCCGACACATCACTCACGTGACGTTCGATAGATTCCGTGGCTTCCTCGGTCTCCCGCACGAGCTTCAAGTCGAGATCCCATGTCGTGTCCCTAGTGCAAGGTACAAAATGCTTCAGAGACTTTGAAACTTGATCTGTAATTATGCGTGTAATTAGCTTAATCAATGCTTCTTAATTACATCTGTCAATGTTCAATAAAATTGTAGGCAAGTAACTATTTGATTTGTAAAGTAATAGCCACTAGACAGATTATTCAGGATTCAGGCAAGGTGTCAACGAATTATAAAATTACTTTTTTTAATATACATTAGATATGTAAAAGTAATATTTATATTAGATATGTAAAAATAATATTTATGTTAGATATTTTAGTTTTTGGATTTAATTATATTAGATGTACAAAAAGAAATTAGACAATTTTATAGATTTCTATTAACATTATTGTTTGATTCAACAAATTTAAACTAATTTAGATTGATTTAAACCAATGTAGACCAATTTTAATCTATTATAACTGTTTAAATTGTAACAAAAAAAATTGGATATGAATGATTTGCTGTCTAGGTCCCCGCTTAAACCGATTTTTAGAACATTGACATCTTTACAACATTAATGCAGTGTGAGTGTGTTTGGTGTCTCTGCGGAGTCAATGCAATGTTCTTATGACAACAAAGGAAACAGTGTCCCAACTATTCTATTACTAATGCAGCAGAGACTATACTCTCAACAAGGTCTCAAGGTAAGGACATTGCAACAAAACCAAATCAAGATTTATACTCTCACATGTTCTCATTTTTGTTTATCTTTGTTGTGTGGATTAAATAAATAGGCTGAAGGGATCTTTAGGATAAACCCTGAGAACAGTCAAGAGGAGCATGTGAGAGACCAACTCAACAGAGGCGTTGTCCCTGAGAACATCGATGTGCATTGCTTGGCTGCTCTTATCAAAGCTTGGTTTAGAGAGTTGCCTTGTGGAGTGCTTGATGGTCTTTCTCCTGAGGAGGTTCTTAACTGCAACACCGAGGAAGATTCTGTTGAGCTTATAAAGCAGCTGAAGCCTACTGAGTCTGCTTTGCTGAGTTGGGCTGTTGATCTTATGGCTGATGTTGTTGAGGAAGAGGAGTTTAATAAGATGAATGCGAGGAATATCGCCATGGTTTTTGCTCCTAATATGACTCAGGTAAGAAGAGTTAAACATGACCTTGTTTTTTTTTTTAATATTACATACTGACTCTTGTGTTTGTATAACTCTTAGATGACAGATCCATTAACTGCTCTTATGCATGCTGTCCAAGTGATGAACTTGCTTAAGACCCTCATCACCAGAACACTAGCTGAACGGGAAGGAACGACAAGTGGATCAGAAGGGTATTCACCTTCCCATTCATCAGATTCCCAAACTGATTCTGAGTCTGACAATGCACAAGATATGGAAGTTAGCTGTGAATCACAAGGCACAGATTCAGAATCCGGAGTAGGAGAAGAAGAACAAGAAAAACAAGATGTAAATGATATTGGATCACTAAGCTTGATAGAGGACTGCTTCTTGAGTCAGCTCAACAACAATGCTAGAGTTTCAGACACCAGTATGTCTGAAGACTTAAGCCCGAAATGCTCTCCAGTGGTATCATTCACAGACAACAAAAACAACACTTCTGGCTCAAGCACAAGCGACCAAGATGAATCTATGACCGTCTAATTCAACACTTTAGGTAACCATCACATTTTTTCATGCCTAATCTGCTGCAGAGAGAGCAAACAAGAACCGGTTGTGTCTGTAAATCAACACAGAGATTATTGTCCACTTTGTTAGGGTCTATAGAGATTGTTGGTGCTGAGTCTGATTAGGGTTCAGCATGGGCTGAACCTGTTTGTTGACTGTTGTTGTAGTTCTTGCTCCATGTTTGTGTTTGTCTGTGTGTGTTTTGCTGTTTGGTTTGTTGTAGCAAAGATAATATGATCTCTCACTTTACTTATTTCATTTGAAACAGTGAATCTTTCTTCTAAAAACCAACATCAAAACATCAATAAAAGTAAAGAGAAAAATTTGAATGAATTTTAATGTTAATAAATCATAAAATGTTTACATAAATTTCAATAATGCACATAAATTACAAATTGTTATTTGCATGAGGATGGCTTAGAGTTTTTAACTATTATGCTGGCCATTGTTGTTGTTGTCTCTCTTAAGCTGGACTTTCAGTTTCTTACCGCCTAAATGGCAACCATTCATCATGTTAATAGCTTTCTGAGCTGCTGCTTGTGAGTCATAACTAACAAAACCTGCAACCAACAACAAGATGCATTCACTCTTACCTTTTACAATGAGAGTAGCAAGAACCAAACAAAGAGAGAGCTTACCAAAACACTTGCTTGCGCCAGTGGCTTTGTCTACAAAAACCTTAGCGCTCAGAACAATACCAAAAGGCTGAAACGCAGCAGAGAGTTCTTGATCCCCAAACTCACGAGGTATGTTATAGATAAACAGATTCGCACCTTCCGGACCTAAAAAGAACCAAACTTAATGTTTCAAATCTAAAGGAATGAGAGAAGCTAAAGAACCAACACTAACCTTCGGTTTGAACAATGGAACTCAAAGGTGTTGCTGACCCGCTGCTGTGTGCAATGACAGGAGATATAGAACCAGGAGAGTTACTTAGAAGGCGAGGACTCATGATCCCTCTGGGATAAGACAGTGGATAAGGAAGACCTCGTACAGGAGGATAACCAGAGCCCATGTAAGGAAAGTTTCTCCGGGCCAAGCGAGGTGGGATAGAGTCAGGTGAGGCTCTTTGCAAGGCGTTGTGCATACCTTGGTTCTGAATCGGTGGTAGCATGTAACCATAAGTTCCAGGAGCTTGCTGTGTAAATAAGAAAGGAGGATTTTTATATAGCTTAAACGAAGCAAATGTTATATAGCTTTAGGCTTTTTTTGCTTTACATGATAACCATAACCGTTATATGGTGGAGTATAACTCATTGGCAATGCTCCAAACAATGAAGGGTTTGTTGGATCAGCGTTGGATAATCTAGCCATGTCGGACTGAGCCTTTTGGAGTCTTCTTGTGTGTCTCTCTCTTTCTGTGTCTGCCCATTTGACAACTAAAGGAACGGTTGAACCCTAAGAAGAAAGCAAACAAACAAAAACGATGAAACTGTTACACTAGAGGTGGGGGAAAAGGTGAAGAGTGTTGACAATCACCTCCATTTTGTGTTTTCCATTGATGGCATCCATGGCGGAAACAGCTTGTTCTTTTGTCTCATACTTGAGAAAAGCACAGCCTAAAAAAAAAAAAAAAAAAAAAACGTGATCAAAACTTTGGTAAATGGAAAAACCAAAGACTAGAACACAGAGAATGAAGTTAAAACCTTTGCTTGTTTGCTGAGCGCCTCTAAGAATCTGTAGATCCTTTATGGTACCATACTTGGAGAATAACGATAGAAGTTCAGCTTCGGAGACGTTCTTTGGAAGCATACCAACAAAAAGCTTGTGTTCTAGAAACACAGTACAATACATCCATCAATTGCTGATACAACAATTACTTATAAGCAGTTAAAACAAGAGATGGTACCTACCTAGCCTTTCCAATTCGCCATCTGCATACTTTACTTGCAATAGACTAGCTGCCTGTGAAACATATAAAAAGCAAGTCAAATTTGTTTGTCAAACATATGAAAAGAAACCGAATTTAACCATGTCACAGCTTGGAAAACACACACACACACAGGGGTTGCATTTGTTTGTCAGAACTGTTGTTATTGTTTAAAGCGAGTTCATTGGTCTAATTTCTAGATAATTTGCATTGATGTGAGAGTTTCTTGGGTTTGAAGACATCATTTTCAAAACAATCTCATAAGATCGAGAGATTCGATTCTGATTTGATAAAAGGAAAATTGACCTTCACCTAAACACAGATAGTAAACGCTTCGTGTGAAGCATGTATTACACAAATCACAAATTGCGTATTCTGGAATTAAACAGAAAACCAAAAAGAAGTACAATGCAGTGTATTAAAAAAAATGAAATTCTTCTGAGATTCTAAAACCTGACTCTGAAATAAATGTAAACTACAGAACATCATCAATCAAATTCAAGCATCTGAAGAAATTTTTTTTTAAAAAAAAAAAAAAAGAGTAAGAAATAAAAAAAAACATACACCAGGTAATGTCTTCTTGTTATGGCAATTATTGACCAGCTTATCTGCTTCCTCTCGCGACGGACATTGCACAAAACAGCATCCTAATATCCATAGAAAAAAATATATATATTTACAAAATTAAATTAGGCTTTCGAAAATTCAAATAAATCTCGAGGAATCACATTCTCGAATTGAAAACTTCTTAAACCAAAAAGAAGAAAGAGAAACCTCGAGAGGCGCGTGTGATCTTGTCCTTGATGATGTTGACCTCGTCAACGACAGCGAACTCTTGAAACAATGCAAGGAGCTGAGATTCCGACATGTGTCTCGGTATTTGTCCGACGAAAACCTTAACGCTTTCTTCTCCGTTCTGCTTCTCCTCCTTTCCTTCCGCCATTGTTGTGTCTCCGTCTCTCCTTCTTTTGTCTCTCTGTTGACAAAAACGGTCGTCCCCCTCTCTCTCTCTCCCTACCTGTCTTCGTCGTCTTCTCCTTCTCTCCTCTCTGAAAATTTTTGTTTCCAAAGTTTATTTATTTTTCAAAATGAAGGAGGAAAAAAAAACTGGTGGAAAATTGAGAAGTTGGAAATAAATTAAATGCTGACAAAATTCGCCCTTGCTGTTACGATTAAATTACGGGAGTTGCCACTACAGCTGTACAAAAGGGAAGGCGAAAGAGCTTTATGATGCCAGGGAACACTTCGGATTGTTTTGTCTCGTTGTGGTAATGCACTCGAATTTACATAATTACCCTCCCGTTTTACCCGCGCCGTTCTTGTGGTTCTCTTTATTTTTTTTTTCTTATTTCGAAATATAGTCAAACTTGTAGTTTGGTTGGTGGGTGATTCTGTTTAATATGATTAGTTGACCACAATTAACTTTTTTGTAAAATTAACAAGAGAAAACAATATTGATTTTAAATATATAAATCATTAATATTGTTTATCAACTAGTGTTATATTTATTCATTGAAACAGCCAGTTACTATTTATCACTTATGATGCTAAAATAATAATATCGAAAACTTTTAATAATATAAATAAAATATCCGATATTCAAATAACATTTTAAAAGTTTCCGAGTAAAATGTTTTTGAACTATATCGGAAAGAGTTTGACCGTAGATGTCAAAAATAATGCAAGAGGAGCACAACTGACAGGTCATTGTCTTGAGAGAAAATAGTCAGAATAGTAAAACCGTGAATAAATCGTGAACTCAGGGGCAAAACATAAGCATGACAGGCTGTCACGCCACCAACGCGACCCAAAAACAAGAGACTCGAGCTGCTCCAACTTGTTCCTTTCTCCACGCCACAAAATTACAAATTTTTTCTTCTATTTCCAACAAATAGACCCCTGAATTCATTCACCTTTTACGTTATGACCCTACTAGTTCTTAACGTGCATGTTCTATTCTTCCCCAAAAAATAAAATAAAAGGTTAAAAACCAACTTCCACCATAATTAGTTGGATAATTAGTTAATATTCAGTTGCTCAGAGAAAAAAAAAAAAGTTAATATTCAATTATAAACACAAAATTGTATTCTTCATGATGAGACTAGTATTATTAGAGTGACGCACACTTTGCAATATAGAAATGATTTCAACATAACCACGACGTATTTGGATAATTGCATTTCAATTCAATGTCTATCCACACTAATCAAGAAAAAAAAAACATAATTCACATCCAGCGTGGACGTACCTTTCTTTATAATAAAAGTTTTGGAACAAATAAATGATCAATAAAACTTTTGGTGGTGAAAAAAAATGATTGGAGTAGAACTTAGCTGGAACCGGACAGGCATGGCACGAGCTGGTCAGTGGCTACATTTTGTGAAGTCCAGCTAGTGATCTTAGCTTCTCGCAGAGTATGAACGTGATCATCGTTTGTGGCCCCAGCCGTGCAAAAATCGCAAAGCCTCTGTGTCAATGAAAAAACAATAATGTATATATTTTAATAAGAATTGTTTTAACTATATTATCCTCAAGAAAATGATTCTTTTTTTCTAACCCTTTGTAAAGTGCCAGAGGGCCTTCTTTGCGAATAACCTGAAGGATGATACAGAGATACAGAACATTAAATTCCAACGCACGCAACTCCTGTAATGTATAAAAAGAAGGGACCAATATTACATTACCTTGTAACCGCAATGAAACCCGTTCCTATAGATTCTGACGCTTCCAGAGTTTTGCTGCAACATCAAGCGGGTTTTAATCATGTCTATGGGCGCGGTTATCAGAGTGCTTACTACACCTGCAACCACACTTGAGCTTCATTCATCAAGTGCTAGACTAAGTTAGTTTATGTACATTATCTCCGAATATAACAATTGAATTGGTTAATGGTTTTACCACAAATGAAGCTGAAACCCTTCTTCCAAAGAACTCCGTTTAACCAGAATCTGCAATTCACAATAAACTTTAGAAGCTGGAAATGTTAGAAAACAGCATAGTAAAGTCTTAGAAAATGACCCGCTTGGTTTCGTCGTATGTCGCAAGCTGTGAGGCAGTTAATGCAGCAGCCCTAACCATGGCAGGACCAACTCCTTTCCATAAAGCTCCTATACCTTCTTTAGAAACCATCTCCCTCACCTCCGCAATGGGAACCGCGTTTGGATTCATCTGCAACCTAATCTAAACAGAAAGACAAACCGTTGCTTACGCGTCTTTTAAAACCAATACTATAAGGTTTCATGATTTCATCTACCTTGACAACTTCAACCGGGTTGGTTAATGCAGTGGAAACCGCCCCTGCAAACGCGCCAGATGCTATCTTCACCAAGACGTTGGTAGACTCAAACGCCCAATCAAAACAAACCTTGGTTGGTTCGTATAATCCTAATCTGAGACCACCGTAGAGTACTGATCTAGTGAGAGCAGGAGTTAAACCCAAGTATAAAGACCTAGGCCCTTCCTGCTTCATTAGCTGAAGAAAGATTCCTGTCTGAAAAACAACATTTAAAGAGTTAATCTAACAACCCCAACAACAACAACAAGAGAGGTCATTACTTATTTCATTAGAACATTATACTTCCTCCGTTTCATTTTAATTGTCGTTTTAGGTTTATGCACACAGATTAAGAAAACATATGATTTTGTATATTTCCAAAATAAAAACACAATTACCTATATACATTATCATATTTCAACCAATATTAATAGAAAAATAAACTGGAAAATCTTATTAATAAATTTTGCATTAACACTGAAAGAAATTTTTTTCCTATAACAAAAAATTAAATCGAAAGGGAGGGAGTATTACCATTCCGAGTAAAGGGCCTCTTTGGCCCACATGCTGCATCTGCAACCTTACTTTCAATACATCTGCCAAAGCAAACATTTAAAGATAAGAGTAAATGATTGAAGAGCAATCTCATCCCTTAACCGGATTGAACCGGTATTAGTAGACCCAACGTTGACCACATTTTTCAATAATTGGATTCATACGAAGTGAAGAAAAAAAAGGCAATGAGGAGTCTGACCGAGTGGATGAGTGACGCCAGTGGCCAACGCGACGGACAATCCGCTAGTGCCGAAGTGAGTCGCCACCGTCGATAGCGGCGGAAGAAGATTCTTCGGATTCATCGCTTGCGCGTTTCCTTCAACAACTACTACACATACATATCTTCCCGCGATGAAATCTCGATTCACGATATTTAACATGAAACACATAGAGAGATCAAAAGCAAAAGGATCCGGTGAACCTGGGATTGAAGCAACCGGCGGGGAGATATCTCCGATCATTGTTCCTTTCTAGGAAATGGTGTGTTCCCTTTTTTTAATATGCGTCGTGCGAAACGACGTCGTTCTAATAAAGATACTTCTCCGGTTATTAATAACCGTTAGATGTTACAAACCAATCTAAACCGTTGGATGAAAATTCATCCTTTTTAAGACAAGGAAAAAGCCGACGCTTTGCACTGTCGTCTTTTTCCTCTCGCTGCTGCTGTCTCTCACGATGCCGAGGTATAGGGTTTCTAGATCTTTATTATTAGCCTTACAGTGTGATACATATGTAGTTCGATATTAGGTTTATTTTGCTTAATATTGATTTTTGGCAGGTATTACTGTGATTATTGCGACACTTATCTCACCCACGACTCCGTAAGTCTTCCTTCCTTTTTTTTTCTCTCTTTGCTTATGCGTCGCCGTTGTTAATGAACTTAATTTAGTTGTATTGAAATTAATCTCCGTTAGGTTTTAATTTAGTTATAGGCAGCTAATGAACTTAACATTAGTTGTATTGTCAGTTAGGTTTTAGATTTAAAAACATTCGTTCGATTCTTGCTTTTGGCTTGACTTAGTTTACTTGCCTATTGTTTTCTTTTTTGATGTTTTTGAGTTGTTATCATCTATCACTCATGTGTTTATATGTTTTCGCTTTTGTTTCAGCCATCCGTGAGGAAGCAGCACAATTCTGGTTACAAACACAAGGTTATTACATAAGGAGTCCACAATGTTTTAAGTATATGTTTTGTCTTGTTACCTCTGTTTTAAGTGTAAGAGTTATGATGATGTTTCAGGCGAATGTGAGAACATACTATCAGCAATTTGAGGAACAGCAAACGCAAAGTCTGATTGATCAGAGGATTAAAGAGCATCTTGGCCAAGCTGCAGCGTACAATCAGGTTGGTGCTGTGTTTAATCAGCATATGCTCGCTAGACCTCGCCTTCCTATGATGCCTATGCCTATGGGGATGCGACCTCCTGTTCTCCCTAGACCCATGATGCCTGGTCAAGGTAATGTCTGTTTACTAGAATTATAAAGTTATAACCTGCTTGGTTGGTGCACGGATTTACACTTTGATCAATCTGAGATTTGGTTGTCACTTGTGTGATGTATCATAAGTCATTGCATTCAGTTGTTTATTGTTTAATTGACTTGTGATAATATTGTACCTTTACAGGTTACATGCCTCCTCCAGGAGTACCACAGATGATGGCACCGCCTGGCGCTCCTCTACCACCACCACCTCCACAAAACGGTATGCTTAGGCCGCCAGGATTGGCTCAAATACCAGGTCAAGGTGGTGCACCACCTCCCAATTACAATGGACTTCCTCCTCCGCCTCCTTATCATACAAATCCAGCTGCTGCTCCACCAAGTGTTGGCTTCAACAATCCGAACCCTGGTGCTGAATCTCCTGAAAGCAATGAGTAGAGTTTAGGTCTGATGAGTTATTTTTCTCCTGCCAAAAAATGCTCAGCGCTCTTTGTTTAACACAGTTTTTTTTTACCTTTTTCTAATCTTAATCCATGTGAAGACGTTTAGAAATATTGTATGTGAATTGCTTAATATTATGTACCAGATTCTTATTTCCATAGAATGATGAAAGGTCTCTTATAACAAACAGTCAGGTTTATAAAAGATTTTGATAAAATGACTTCATTGCTTGCACCAACCAGTATATCCGTGTTGCTGCAAACTTTGTGTTTCTTTGGTTCCTTTTAGAAGAGACGATGCCTGCAGCAACACAGAAACAAAGAGTTTTAAGGAGATTTGTGGCATGTGACCACTTTCTACCATCTATTAAAATGGATTCGTCGTCACACAAACTAGGATTATAAATATCAGAATGTAGTGACCTGTGATATATAAGAAGAGTTCCAAACCTGGCATAATCCAGTTTCTGAATCACGATTCCATTCAGCAAAAGCTCTGCGGTGTAGATCTCAGTTCCTATATTACAAAACACAAGTTAAAAGTTGTGTTTCTTAGTGTGACTTCATAGTGCTAAATTCGCAGAGGTAGGTTACCTTGATCAATGAAAGGAATGCATAATTTTCTATCGTCTTCGCAAGAAATAATCAATAGATCATCTGGAATTTCTCTATCCTCTGCAGCAATTATTTCACTTATCTCCACGACCTGATAAATGATAAAATGAACTCATAACTATTCTGAAGAAGTGCCAAGATGTCTGTCTATAAAACAAAATCACTCTCAACGGAAGTCAATTGTTCTTACCTGCCCTTGAGTCAACTTCACTAAGTGAGCAATCATACCTCTGTCCGGTTTAATGTTGGGAGTGATGCAGACTTTTAACCCCTATGAATAAAAGTGAGCAAAGGGTGTTAGTGAAGCTCTGAGGATAAATTTCAGTTGAGATAGATTGTGACCTTAAGAAGGGGATGATGCTTTGCACGGCCCAAAGATGTACACAAGGAGAACCCTTCTTTCTCCTTTTTGCTATCCTTCAAGATGTAATTCTTCTCATCTAACAAGCATCTTGTTTGCACACAGCTCTCCAGCCATAGAGGTGTAACAACAGGTTTACCAAGGGCTATGGCTTCCAACATATTCCTTGTCCGACAAAACCTTTCTGCTATGAAATGTGTTGACTCTTCGGAGGAAGATGCTTGAGAAATTCCCAGTCGGCCCATAATCTATGGAAGAAGACAGGGAATTCATAATAACCAATATGATAAAAATGAGGAATTGGAATTAAACCTTCTTCTGCTGCTTGATTGTTTCATCATCTAGATTATGGCTGAATAAGACTCGAACATGTGCCAAGTTTCTTCGTCTCCTCAAGTCTTTCCACTTAAAGTCACCCACCTTTCCTGATCCTCCAAGCCTTTTGATCTCCTTCGGAAGAAATGGCCTAGGAAAATCTTTATCACGAGAGCTTTCATGACTTCTGCCGTATATTTTCTTTGGAGATGCATGGTTTAGAACATCCAAATCGACACCTGATTGGCAAGAAGAGGCTTGTCTTGTCCCACTTAATGATACTACTAATCTACCTGACAGAGTGTTGGTTTCGCTTCTGTCTTTAGCCGAGCTAGCACCCCAAGATTTCCTAGGTGGGACGTGATGCGTTTGGATGAGACGAGATCTTTTGGCCCTGGGATGCATCCATTCACATGAGTTGAGAAGACATGTTATAGCAGAGGCGTTTGTACCAGTTCTCTCTTTCATAGTAAATTTCCTCTTCTTGTTTGGAGCACTACCCTCGATGGTATCATTGTTCCTTCCAGAGAGATTACTGACTTGATCCCTCGTTTCTGATTCACTAGCTTCTTCTATAGCGCAGGGAGCAAACAGTAAAGCACTCATTGCTTCAGCAGCAATCTGGGTGTTAATACCGACATCAACAAAATCTTCCTCAGGTTCAGAATGCTCCTTTGACGCTTTATCCTGCAACTGAGCATCCATCTGCGAGATTAACATAATGCCCTGACTCAAACCCGATGCCTTTTCCATCTTGTTATGTTTAGCAGAATCGTTCTGCATACATCTTTTTGTGGGATGAGCTGAGACTTTTCTATTCGCACACGGATCATCAGGATCTTCCCTTTTCTTGAAGAATGTAACGTTTGCACCATTGACCGGAGAGTTTTGAGGGCCACTCACATCACACTGATCCTCACAGTCCCAATCAAAGACACTCATTTTCTTGGTTGGACTCATGGTCTTGATTCTCTTGGCCAGAGACTGACGTCCTTTAGCACCTGAGAAAGGAGGCGACTTCCTTCTCAGACTAGTTTCCGTGAGACTCACTGGTGGTGACAAGTTCAGATCTTTGTCCATCAAAAGTTGGTCCACAAAACCAAGAGCTTCCGCTTGTGTTGCCTCTCCTGGTTCCTGAGAATCCAAATAATCCAGCCCTTGACCATGACTATCAGTAACGACATCACAGTTCGATTCTTGTTTCCCTTAAAATAAAAAAAAAAAGATAAAATAAGACTTCATCAGAGAGATCCATTTGCACCAGAAGAGGATCAGATTCGTTTCTACCTGTGTGACATTCTTGATCATTAGATCCATCAGACTCCAAGAGCATATCTCCAGCTTTAATGCTTCTTCTCTCCAGCAAACATTGCTGCTTAGAGGAATCAACACTTCCTTTACCTCCTCCTCCTCCTCCGTCATCCTCACTATCATCCACCACTTGATCAAAACCGCCAAATTCGTGGTCCAGTGTTTCTCCGTCATCTACGAGCTCCGTATCGTTGAATAGATTTTCAACTAAGGAGATATCATCATTATCATCATCATCATCATCATCAATCGGCTCTGTATCGTGAATCTCATTAACCTCAAACCCTAAGACAATTCGAAAAAGGGAAAGTTTGTTCATCCGTCAAATTGAATCTACCACACCTCAAATCTACAGTTATTTCGAAATTCGCAAGGCGAAATGAAGATAAAATCGTTCGTAATCGCAAAAAACTCACTGTGATCCGAAGAAGCTGAAGGAGACTTCGAATCGGAGGCGTAAGCTTCAGCGTCGCTGTCGTTCACCATCGAAACTCGAATTTCGAGAAATCGAATCGCTATAATCGCCCTAGAGCTAGTGACCGAGAAGAAGCCCTAGAGATTCCATTGACGATAGTGTGGGGGGGCACATTAGGCGGGAGAGAGACGAGTCCAGGGCTATGTCGAGTGGTTTTGAAAATAACTATCGTATTTAATAATAAACCGAACAGAACAAACAAAAAGGGCGTTTGGTCTAGTGGTATGATTCTCGCTTAGGGTGCGAGAGGTCCCGAGTTCAATTCTCGGAACGCCCCTATTTTTTAAGCGTCTATATATTTTGCTTCTCTTTGTCTTGTTCACCATATCTTTATTATTCTCTTCAGCTATATCGTTTTCCCTTAAATATTTAGCTATATTCCACAAAAAGGAGTAAACACGTTTTATGTATGCCTTCTAGAAGGAAACAAAACTACTTATTCGATTCATCTCGGTTTTTCTTTTCTTGGTAAGAAAATTGGCCAAGAATCTTACAATATATAACATTTTTATAGATTATGATGTATATCTAATGTAGTTCCACCTAATTACAATTTATAAGCAAGATCGAATATTTGAGAATCTTACGGTTTATCCATAAGTCAGAGAAGGATAGGCAACACTTTGCTTTTCTTTTCCCTTCCTCTAGTTTCTTTTTTTTTCATCCCATGCGATGTATCTAGCTAAGTGTTCCACCTAATTACATTTATAAAAGTTTAATAAGGTAGTTTGCATAATATGTAGCATGCTGTAAAGAAGATTTATATTTTATCAACACTTTAATTTTTATTTATAATATAGATACACCTAGAAAACATCTGATTGGGTGGAACACCATTAGATAACAAATGAAAATTGGTCAAATGCAATCCAGCAGATCGATGTGTCTGGATAATAACATCATAATGTGAATAGCTTTCTGTCGGCATCTGAAGATGGTATTGGTAGGTACGTTTGTATAAGTGTAATACGTAAATATATTTCATTAACAGACAGCTCATAATAAGTACCAACACATGCATGCCACAAGCATCATATGTTTTATAAATCTTTTCTGACGTCCTCAAAAATCTTTGCAGGTAGAATTGAGACCCAAAAAAACTCATTTAATCAATTACTGAATTTAGAAAAGAATGTTATGACAAAAACGATAGAAATTAAAAGATGTTCAAAAACCCGATAGAAGACTATTAGGCGTCAATGTTTATATATATCACGTTTAGATGCTGTCTAATTGTTAGAATATGGAAATACTATGAAATTATATTAAGGATTAAAATCTGTAGATCTAAGATTAGCCTCAGCCTATTAAGCTATTACATCTTATGTTGGTAAGAAATAACACTTGCTTGACTATTATAAAATGTTCCTTTTCTGTCGTTATTAACAAAAAAAATAAGGATCAAACTTTTTACAAAAACACATGCATGCGAGGATGCTACTGGTTCAATCACAGCAACATTAGATTCTCTTTTATTTGTCTCCTTCTCTATCCTTCAAGGGTACACCTCTCTCTCTCTCTCTCTCTCTCTCTCCTTAAAGCCCACCACCTTTACGTATCTCTCTGTTACTCTATATATATCTACTCTATATACAAACACAGAAACACATCTCAGGATTCGAAGAAAGAAGTTAGAAAACGACAAAGACCGATCTATCTCAGAGCAATACACAAGACATGATTCAGATAAGGTAAACCTTCTTTTCCCAATACCTATTTTCTCTATTTCTGTTGATATTAGCAATGAACACTATCTGTATTCTAAATTTTTATTTTTTATATATCTGAAAACAGAAGAAATGCATTGATCAAGAGATTATTGTACGTGGGCACAAACTCTGTCATCAAGGGATTCTCCTCTTCTGCATCATCTCATTCAAGTTCAAGGTAAGTCCCATCTTATTCCCATTTTCCAGAGAATCTGAACTGTTGACCTCTTTATTTTAGTTCATGTGTCAAAGAATCTTATATTTAATTGAACTACAAAAAGTTGTATGTATAACTATAGGTTTATTAGTAGTCAATGCAATAATAGATAGAGATACCTGGCATAACATGTTCTGTTTTATTTTTTTTTAAACAAATGGATCTTATTTATTCATTGCAAGTTGAGGGGTTTGTGAATTAAACAAATTAAAGGCCATAATCTCAATATATATGTCTTTGTTGTGAATGTCAATATGTTGTACACGTAAATATTTTGATATTACAAGTTGGGTTGCTTTCATTTGTCTTCTTCAACAAAACCTTATCTTGAAGTTAGAATGCTTTTCTTCTTTCTTCCAGCTAAGAAATGTCAAATGGGTTAGCACTTACCAAGTAAAGAAAATAAAGCAGAAACAAAAGATTAATTAAACATAAGTAGAACCACAATCCACAAACTTGTTTCTGTTTTATTTTCTCTGTTTGCTAAGTGCTAAAACTTTGTGTTACTGTTTATATATTTGAATTGGTTTGGATTCCTAAAACTGGTGGGTTTGGTCAAAGAGTGCTAGATTTTCGAATAAGAGTTATTTTTTATTACATATTTTCGGGGTTTTTTCAAACCATTTCAAATTTGAATAATAAAATGATCTTTTGATGTAAAAAAAACAAAAAGAAATTGGTGGTTTCCGGTTTTCTGTTAATACTGGATTGCCGGATTCCAACCAATCTGCAAGCCATGTTTGAACATATGAATTTAAAAAACAAAGTTTGCATACTTAGTTTTTAGATATATGAGAAGTTTTACCTAATACTTATTCCTAATCTATAGTTGTCACACATTTGTAATAGGAAGCTAGAAGGCAAAGTAGCTCTCATCACAGGAGGAGCAAGTGGGATTGGCAAAGCAACAGCCGGAAAATTCATCAGCCATGGAGCCAAAGTTGTCATTGCAGACATCCAACCGCAGCTCGGGAAAGAAACCGAGCAAGAACTCGGTCCAAACGCAGCGTTTTGTCTCTGCGATGTGACCAAAGAATCAGACATTGCAAACGCGGTTGATTACGCTGTCTCTCTACACACAAAGCTTGACATTATGTACAACAATGCTGGTATCCCTTGCAAAACGCCTCCTAGTATCGTCGATCTTGATCTCAATGTTTTCGACAAGGTACTGATCATACAAGAACATACTAGAGAACAGGTCTAAAGACAGTTTTATCAGGTTCTTTTTTATGTTTTTTTGCAGGTAATAAACACAAATGTACGTGGAGTCATAGCAGGAATCAAACACGCAGCTCGCGTGATGATCCCACGCAACTCAGGTTCCATCATTTGCGCAGGGAGCGTCACGGGGATGATGGGAGGTTTAGCACAACACACATACAGCGTCTCGAAATCCGCAGTCATCGGTATAGTTAGATCAACAGCTTCAGAGCTATGCAGGCACAGGATCAGAGTCAACTGCATTTCACCATTCGCAATCACAACATCGTTCGTGATGGACGAGATGCGGCAGATGTACCCTAACCTCGACGACTCAAGACTAATCAAGATAGTGCACGGCACAGGAGTGTTGAACGGAGAGGTTTGCGAACCGGTGGACGTAGCTAACGCAGTGGTTTACTTAGCATCAGATGATTCGAAGTATGTAAATGGGCATAACCTTGTGGTAGATGGAGGATTCACAACTGTAAAGAGTTTAGATTTCCCTGCACCTGATCAAGTTTAATAATATTCATAACTCTTTTACAAAACAAGACACTGTTCTTGAAACATACTTAAACTAAACTATGATTCTAATCTTTCTACAATCAAATTTATAGCTGCGTTTGCGGATGTGAAAGCTCCGTGGAAGCTTTCTTGGTATGAAATCGAGGTTAAGTCTTGAGCCATTTTGAGCAAAATCACTCCCATGTCAGTTTCTTTCTCTAAGAGTGAAGTGTAGAGAGACTTTGCAGCTACATTACTGATCTCCACATTGGTTGGCTCAGGGCAATACTCATCATCCAACCACTTGTGCAGAGTTACTCTCAACCATTCAGATTCCTGATCAGACATGTCAAAGATCAGCATGATATTTTTGTGAAAGTAAGCAACTTTATGAATAAACAGAGAACCAGAAACAGAGGAAGTTTGCTATTCATGAGAAAGTAAGCAACTTTGTGAATAAACAGAGAGCTCGAAACAGAGAAACTTTGCTATTCATGAGAAAGTAAGCAACTTTGTGAAAAAAAACAGAGAACTAGAAACAGAGGAACTTTGCTATTCATGAGAAAGTAAGCAACTTTGTGAAAAAAAACAGAGAACCAAAAACAGAGGAAATTTGCTGTTATTGGGAAAGTAAGCAACTTTAGGAGTAAACAGAGAGACCCTAAAGCAGGGGAGTTCGAGTAAGCACCTCAATGGCCTTGGAAGGGAGCAACCACTCGTCTGGAATCTTGAGGGTTTGCACGACTGATTCGGAGTCTTCTCCCCCTTCATGTGTCGTCGATAAAGATCGAAACTTTTGGAGTTTCAGTGGCCGAAACTTGGGCATAGATGTTAAGGGTAACTTGACGGATGCTCTTCGAGTTGACGCCGGAGAACCAAAGTGTTGGGATAGTGAGAAAGGATGTTGTGGTGGATGATCGGAGGTTACGACGTTTCGGGTCACGTAAGAGCAAACCCATGAGCTCATTCTTTCCTTCCTCTCGTGCTCTACCACTCACTTTGGTGATTACTCTGTTCGGTGGCTGCAGTTGAGTCGAGTGAGAAAGATAAGATGACGTCATATTTTGATCATAAGGCTCGCAATGTTACGAAAAGCTAAAAGATCATCAAATCAATTCAAGGCCCGTTCAACATCCTTCCTGAAGATGGGCCTCTCCCGATTATATGTTGTTATATATATATAGTGGAACACATGTACAATCAGATCCGCAGTAGCACACAGGTTAATTTCAATATGATGAAATCCGGGTTCAGAGCCTGGCTGCGGAAAAATTATTTGTTTTTGTCTTTTCGTATAAAAGTTTAATGGTTGTTGTTAGGTCTGGACGTCCGGGTCTTCGGGCCGGTTCCTTCTGGGTGTTAAATATTTAAACCCAGTAGGTATTTACAAATTTTTGGATGGGTTCGGATCGGTTCTTTTCGGGTATGGATCGGTTCAGGTCTGTAACTAAAATATCCATAAAATATCTGCAATTTTTTGGGTCCATATCGTGTCCGGATCGGGTTTCAGGTATTTAGGATATGAAAAGACGTGGCATACCCAATTCCATCAAATTTAATCGATATTTTGTCATATATATTTAAAATTTTACAAATAACTTAAATAAAACTATTAATAATAAAAATAAAACATTTTTAAACTCTAAATTTTACATTTTAAAGCTTCCTATTACTTGAAAAACGTTGCAAAATAATAACAAATATTGTTAACAAAAGATATTTCAACTAAATCACAAAATCTTTTAATATATAAAAGAGACTTTCAAGACACGTCAGAAATTCGAGTCATATAGTCTCGACACGTGTCCTCTTTCTAAACGCTCGGTTTCATTTATTTGGCTACCGTTTGGTTTGTCTAAGGATTGGGATTAAGTTTTCGTTTTCGGCCCCGCGACCACCTTGCTCTGCGCTAACCCTAATCTGTGGGGATGAAAACTGTGTGTTCTTCGTTACTCTTCATTCGGGGAGACGGTGACGATCGAGTGTCCTCGATGTTTCTGTAACAGATCACATTATGATTTCTACGTCTTTAATCTCATTAATCATTTGCACACTACGAGTTCTTCAGTTTGTTGTTTCCATCAGCGATATAAATGGGTTAGTATGTCTCTGGAAATCGCGATCTCTTCATCTCTCTCACGCTCATCTCTTATAATCAACTGACAGCCGAGCAGATCGCCGAGTTCAAGGAAGCCTTTAGCCTCTTCGACAAAGACGACGATGGTTCAATTATCTTTCTCAGTTTCTTTTATCCGTAGAATTTTACATTTTCTAAATCTCGCTTTGATCGATGTCGATAATCTTTATCGCTTCAGATTCGCTCTATTCTGATATGCTGTGTTTGATTTTTGTTTTTTTTTCTTCAGTGACTGTTGTTTTGTATGGTCGATTTGTTCGCTTGGATCTGGATTTTTTTTTTGTTTCATACATTTTGGTCTTTGAATCTTTATTCGATCTGTAGAAGCGTCAATGTGTTTGCGTGATCAAATGAGACAGAGTTCTCAGTGATCTAAAATGTATTGCTCTCTTGATTGTGGTTTCCACAGGTTGCACCACTACCAAAGAGCTGGGAACTGTTATGCGTTCTCTAGGACAAAATACAACAGAGGACGAGCTACAAGACGTGTGATCAACGAGTCGACGCAGATGGAAACGGCACCATCGACTTAATCTCACAATGAGGTAACATGTTTCCTTCTGTATCTGCAATTTCTTTCTATGTTTCTTCCACATCACTTCATTGAAAAAGAAAACTTCCTAATGTATAGGGACATGGCGAAAGAAAATGACAAGCTCCATGATGAATTTGCATCTACTTTCTCCACATCGGATGTCAATGGTATAGAGTGTCATATCTATGACTAGATATATAACAGTTAAGTTCTGTAATACATTGGCCAGCTTGATCAGCGCAACAACGAGACGCCAAAGAAACTAGCTATAATCGTGCCGAGCTTGGCGTCGATTGAGGAGATGAGGACTTTGTTTCCGAAGAATATTCTGAGTGAAGATGCCTCAAGCATGGAGAAAAGATCAGCTAAACATGGACAAGACGAAGCTAACAACAAAACTCCATTCTTGGAAGTGAACATATGATTATTGATTAGATAGAAGAGGTGCCCGCTCTGGCAGTTGATGAAATCAACTGGATGAGTCTAGCAGAGTATGAGTGTGTAAAGATGACATGCGACTGTAGTACGCAAGCTTATTTTGTTCTGGATTAGCTTGTTGCCTACCGGTTAAATTTGGTTAATCTTCTCATTTGAATAAACCAAATATGAAAAAGAAAAGTAAATAGAGAGACGAACAAAAAAAAAACAGCCAAAACATGAAACAATGTCTAGAGTGATCAACCCAAGAACAACTTAATTATGTAAATATGTTTATTTTTAAATAATAAAAAAATTATATTAAAAATTTATTCTAACTATTTAAATTATTTTCTAATATTCATCCCGTCCGTAGGGCGGGTCGATCCTAGTAATATATATAAAATAGAATACACGGAATCATAGTTTTAGATATACATGTTTTTAAGTCGGGTACAAATTGGTTCTTATCGGGTCGGATCTATTCGGATCGGTTCTTTTCGGGACCGGGTTTATTCGAGTCGAGTGAGAAAGATAAAGATGACGTCATATGATCATAAGGCTCGCAATGTTATGAAAAGCTAAAGACCATCAAATCAATTCAAGGCCCGTTCAACATCCTTCCTGATGGGCCTCTCCCGATTATATGTTGTTATATATATATATAGTGGAACACATGTACAATCAGGTCCGCAGTAGCACACAGGTTAATTTCAATATGATGAAATCCGGGTTTAAAGCCCGGCTGCGGAAAAAAATAGTTGTTTTGTCTTTTTGTATAAAAGTTTAATGGTTGTTGTTAGGTCTGGACGTTCGGGTCTTCGGGCTGGTTCCTTCTGGGTCTTAAATATTTAAATCCAACAGGTACTTACAAATTTTCGGATCGGGTTCGGGTCGGTTCTTTTCGTATGGATCGGTTCAGGTCTGTAATTAAAATATCCGTAATTTTTTTGGTCAATATCGTGTCCATATCAGGTTTCAAGTATTTAGGATATGAAAAGACGTGGCATATCCAACTCCATCAAATTTAGTCGATATTTGTCATATATATCTAAAATTTTACAAATAACTTAAATGAAACTATTAATAATTAAAATAAAACATTTTTAAACTATAAATTTTACATTTTAAAGCTTCATATTACTTGAAAAATGTTGCAAAATAATAACAAATGTTGTTAACAAAAGATATTTCAACTAAATCACAAAATAATATATATAAAATAGAACACACGAAATCATAGTTTTAGATATACATGTTTTTAAGTCGGTACAAATTGATTTTTATCGGGTCGGATCTATTCGGATCGGTTCTTTTCGGGACCGGGTTTATTCGAGTCGAGTGAGAAAGATAAGATGACGTCATATTTGGATCATAAGGCTCGCAATGTTATGAAAAGCTAAAGACCATCAAATCAATTCAAGGCCCGTTCAACATCCTTCCTGATGGGCCTCTCCCGATTATATGTTGTTATATATATATATAGTGGAATACATGTACAATCAGGTCCGCAGTAGCACACAGGTTAATTTCAATATGATGAAATCCGGGTTTAAAGCCCGGCTGCGGAAAAAAATAGTTGTTTTGTCTTTTTGTATAAAAGTTTAATGGTTGTTGTTAGGTCTGGATGCTCGGGTTTTCGGGCCGGTTCCTTCTGGGTCTTAAATATTTAAATCCAACAGGTACTTACAAATTTTCGGATCGGTTCTTTTCGTATGGATCGGTTCAGGTCTGTAACTAAAATATCTGTAATTTTTTTGGTCCATATCGTGTCCGGATCGGGTTTCAGGTATTTAGGATATGAAAAGACGTGGCATACCCAACTCCATCAAATTTACTCGATATTTGTCATATATATCTAAAATTTTACAAATAACTTAAATGAAACTATTAATAATTAAAATAAAACATTTTTAAACTCTAAATTTTACATTTTAAAGCTTCATATTACTTGAAAAACGTTGCAAAATAATAACAAATGTTGTAGGCCTGGGCATTTTACCCGGACCCGAAGACCCGAACCGGAACCGACCCGAAAATACAGGTTCGGGTCCGGGTCCGGGTCCGGGCTAAGTACCTATTGGGTCTTTTTTTTTTGGACCCGCGGGTCTCGGTTCGGGTCCGGGTCCTACCCGAGACCCGTTCGGATACCCGAAGTACCCGCAAATAATTGTATATACTAGGCATATTTGGGTGATTGGGTATATTTTTGGTATTTTGGATTTTTTTTTAAAGTTTCGGGTTTGGATTTTCGGGTATAATTGTAGGTTTTTGGTGAAATTTTAGATTTTTAGAAAATATAATTTGGGTATTCGGGTAAAATTCGGGTATGTTTTGGGTTTTCGGGTCTGATTTTGGATAAATTTTTGGGTATTTTTGCGGTTCTTCGGGTATTTTTAGAGTTTTCGGGTCCAGCTCGGGTACTTCGGGTCTATTTCGGGTCCTAAATACCCGAACCGATCCGGATCCGAAATATACCCGAAAATTTTGGGTATTTTAGTGGTATTGAAATTATAGACCCGAACCGACCCGAACCCGACAAGACCCGACCCGGAACCGACCCGAAAAGTTATAGGTACCTATATGGGTCTAAATTGCTAGGACCCGAAGGACCCGGACCCGATAATACCCGACCCGAACCCGACCCGAAGACCCGGATGCCCAGGCCTAAAATGTTGTTAACAAAAGATATTTCAACTAAATCACAAAATAATATATATAAAATAGAACACAAGAAATCATAGTTTTAAATATACATGTTTTTAAGTCGGGTACAAATTGGTTCTTATCGGGTCAGATCTATTCGGATCGGGTTTTTTCGGGACCGGGTTTATTCGGGTCGGTTCCTTTCGGTTTCGGTTCTTTTAGGTAAAAGAAATTTAGACCCAAATGGTACTTGTAAATTTTCGGTTCGGTTCTGGATCGGGTATTTTTTTGTCGGTTCCGGTTCAGGTTTTCCGGTCCAGGTTAAAATGCTCTAGTTGTTGTTGCTGCTACTGTGTTACGTGGATATCAAGTAAAGTGTAAAGGAAAAGTCTTTAATGAGTTCTATTACTACAAAAGGCACCTTAACCTCCAAACAGAATTGTAAGAAAACAAGTAAACAAAAAACGCAAAAGGTAACATCGAAAGAACTGATCGAGTTCTTGTCAATGATATTATTACTGGTTCGTATTGTACTAACTGTGTTAGCCTCAGGTAATTTTTATTGTAGGTTTTATAGCTAGGCTTTGCAAGTATCAGCATTACATTGTGTTTGCTTACTGTTTACAACAACTGATGAAATATATAAATTTCACAAAGTGAGAGTTTTTTTTATTCCAAACTTTTTAGTACAAAGACGAAAGCTTTTGTTTAATGAAATGATTCTAACACCCTTGGTGAAAAAAAAAACAATAAGAAAAAAACGAACATATATAGAAGGTGATACTCCCACAATATTGCCTGCAAAAAAAAACTCAACTTGAAGAGCCACTGAAGCAGCAAGTTTCACCGTATGGATAGACGTGACACTCCAACCTCAGGGCTCTTGTGTATCGTCCACACAAACTCAGGCGTATCCAACCTCGGTCCCGCGACCGTTCTATATATGTATATCCTCTCAACAGGAGAGCTATCAGGTCTTGTCTTTGGAGGATGCTCATCGATGACTTCAACGTTAAGCCTTGGCATCTTCTGACTCAACTGCTTGCAAGCACCAAAACTCACAAAGCAAGAAGACATCCAAAGGGATCGCATGGTTTCAAGTTTCGCAGCGTTCTCGAGCAGCGCGGTGTCTCCAAATGGGCAGTCTCTTATCTCTAGCTTCTTTAAACTTTGACATCCCGACAACAAGTGGTGTAGCATTAGATCACTGTCTCCAGCGAATGCTATCGACAGCATCCTTAGCTTCTTGGCGTGTACTCCAATGTACTCAAAGGCCTTGTCAGTAAGGAGACCGGAGACGGAGAGTCTTCGAAGATCCTTGCATCTCTCGACTATGGCTTTGAATCCTTCGTCAAGTGGCTGCTGTGTTCTGTAGTCTGGAGCGAACGGCTCCATCACGCAGAGACGGAAGCATCTGAAGTTTGGACGGTTCTTTGCGATGGAGACTAAAGCTGCGTTTGTAAACTGAACGCAGAAGTAGAGAACAGACTCAAGCTTTGGACAGCCTTCAGACACGGAGACCAGACCTTGTTCCGTGAGAGTCACGTCTGTTTCATCTAGATCTGCTCCAGATGGAAATACCCTAAGTTCTCGCAGTTCCTTGCAACACAAGGCAACAGTTTTGAGACCTTTGTCCTCTATCAAGTCCATTACCTGTAAGAAAAATGTCTCATTTAGTATCAAGAAACCAATATAGTAAGAACCAAATACAGATACCAATGAGTTGAGTTAGTAGTTAAAACTTTTAGATTATCTATTAGTGATATAAATAAAATTTGCAAACAATTAAACCAATAGTTATAATTATACGTTTAATATAAATAATAAAATCAATAAAATATATAATAATAACAATTTAGTTTTTAATATTTATAATCAAATTTCGTCTAATCATCCTCGTAACCCGCATAATGTCTGCCAAAACGCTATTATACATCTGCATTATATAAATCCGAATAAAACATTGTATAACATAAAATGATACGACTGACTACCGCATAAGACCTAAATACTGTCTAGGCCGTCACATTTCAGAACACTAGTAAAAAGTGTTATAACTTGTAAGAATCAAATGCAGAGTACTCACCCATAGCTTCTGCAGTTTCGAACATCGACTAAGAAGGTCGATAAGGTCAGGCATTTGGACAGTAGCATAGCTCAAGTTCAACGAGGTAAGACGAGGGCAAAGAGAGTAAAGGAGTGGAATATACTCAGGGAGGAGATCCCAAAGACCAGATAAGCTCTTAAGTTGCTTCAACTCTGACAAAGCTTTTGTTAACTTTGCAATCTCTTCTGGATCCAGCTCATCTGAGAAAGAACCTGTGCCAAGCTCAACTAGCTGTGGAGCTCGACGGAGTAAGCTCTCGAGAACGTCTAGAGTCACAGATCGATTTAGCTTGAGAGACTTGAGGTTTGGAGACCTGCTTAGGAGACGCTCTAAGTCCGAGAGTTTTACCTCTGAGTCCAAACAAGAGAAGTCTAGAGAGACGAGAGAAGTCGAAGTTTCAGGGAAGTAACTAAGCCAGTCTCCTCCGAGATCATCAACTATGCACTCTCGCAGTTCCAGATCTCTCAGTTTTCTGTTTCAGACAACAGAAAAAAGATCAAAGTTGTTACTAGGCCTAGTCATTTTACCCTATATCCAAAAAACCGAACCAAATAAATGTAACCGGAACCGGACCGGAACTTCCAAATACCCAAATATATATATATCCAAAATATTTAAACCAAACCATAATTAAATCGAGATTCGAATGGGTATGGGTAAATATAATTAAAATTTAGTATTTCATAAAATTGAATTATTCAAAATTATCCGAATTACTCAAAACTACCGAAATTATCTTTAAAATTTCAAAATATTTTTGTCCAAACTAACCCGAATTATATGAAATTTTTATCGAAATCATTTGAGTGACTTTAAAATACAAAATATTTAATTCAAAATAACCAAAGCGGAACCAAACGGAACCACAAAGCCGGTTCCTCGTTTTATTATTAGAACCGATCGACCCAAACCCAAAACTGTTAGATCCTAAAACCTACCCGAACTACCCAATATCTAAACTGATTTTCTAAATGCCCATGCATATGCCTAGTTGTTAACACAAGATTCCATTTAATCTTAACAAATAAAGTTTTCCTTGTTGTGTTTTGTTTGGAACCGAACCTGCAAGTTGATGCAATGGCTGCAATACCATCAGTAGAAAAACCCTCACAAGAAGTCAACACAAGTGTTTTAAAATCTCTAAACGAAGCAGCGATCTTCTCCAGGCACTCATCAGTCACCACCATCCTCTTCAACCTGATCTCTTCAAGAAACGGTCTCCTCGCCGCCATAGCCTCAATCCACGGCCAAGCATAGCCACCCCAACCGTCAGGAACCAAGTTGTAGTCGGCGAAGTGAGGTTTCCCTTTAAGCGTCAGAGACCTCATCTTCGGGAACCGCCGCGCAACCTTGAGAGGACTAACCGCGTAGCAGTTTCCGACAAAGACACGTTTCCTAGTTCGCCGCTCTGTCTCGAACCACGACTTGCAGACCAGAGAAACAGAGTTTCGGTCCTCGTTGGAGTCAACGAAGGAGAAGATATGCTCAAGAACTTTAAATGGGAATCGACGATCCATCAGAACAAGAGACGGAGAGAGAGAGAGAGAGGGAAGAGAGGGAAGAGATTTGATTCGAAATGAGTCGAAAGAATTGAAGGTTTTGATATATATAAACCTGACAACAGAGAAGAGTAAACAGAGGAGACAGTGGCCATGTGAGACCATTAATAGAGTTGAGCTTGCACCCATGTGCAACCTCCGGCTACGTAGCCTGTGTATGTCACTAATTTAGTTGGTTGCGTTAATCATAATTAGTTTCACCAATCATCACATGTAGTCTGTGTAATATGATTCTTAAATCCAATTATTTATGGAATACCACAGTTCACACATGCATTCACATCGGTTTATTAGTAGTTTACGGTATAGAAAACGGTGTGAAGATCCAATTGGCAGGTTTAAAATAAATAGTTTACCAGTATAACTTCCAAAAATAAAACTTTTTTATTTTTATTTTTGGCAATTTCCCTCAAAATTACCAGTATAAATTTTTTTACCCTCCATATTGAAAATAATTTAATTTTAAGCATTTTACCACTGAAATTCATTCAAATCATATTGTACAAAACATTATAAAATTTATGAAAACAGATTGTACCCTCCAAATTAATTGCCAGTATTTTTTTTAACTTCATTTGCAAACAAATTGTTAAATTCATTACAATTTTTTTGTTAGTAATTGTACTCACATTTCAGTTGGTGACATAGAGATGAATACCATAATGCATGGAAAATTGAAATAACAAATATAAAACCTTCTAAAAAAATAAATAAAACTAAATTAAAATAATTTAAATTTAATAGAAAATTATTTGTGAATAAGTTTGTATAGTAAACTTAAAATTGGAAATAAACGAATAAAAATTATTTTCGAAAATGACGAATCACTTTGATGATGTTATCTATACAACATAAATAATTAGAATAAGTTTAAATTATTTGGTAATAAAAACGAATTTCATATTTTTATTCTTCATTCTCCATAATATGAAACAAATTTTATACTTCACCAATTCTTATAACAGCACTTCCCCATTTTACTGCTGTTCTTTAAAAACAAAAAGTTGTAGACCACCGATCAGATCCAGTATCCGTGTTCTTGTCTTATCTGCACGTGCCACATAATAAAAAAATATCCAACAACAGAAGCAAGATGTGTCTGAACTCTGAACACCTCTCCCCGCTCGCGTGGCGAATCTTCTAGTGTAGAATAGAACCTCACCTCACCTCGTTTATCCAAAACTTTAACCAAAACCCCAATACGCCGTCGTTTTTACTCCACACCCAAATGCTTGCTGATGAAAAGTCTCCACTTGTTGTTGTCTTCCCCGATCCTCCTCCACCGCTTCGCTTCTCGCAGCATCGCAACTCTGTCTTCTTCTCTACACAGACGAAGAATCATCGTCCGTACAAATCGTCATTCGTTTCCTTTCCCGATTCTCTCGAGACCCGTTTCTTCAGGCAAGGTCTTGGCCATGGCGTCGAGCTCGTCAGCAGCATCTCCGAAACATACCAATCGTTTGGCTGCTGAGCACAGTCCTTATCTCCTTCAGCACGCGCACAATCCGGTATTGAACTCTCCCTTCTGTAAAGTATTAATCTTTTCTAGTATTCAGACAAGGTCTATAGATAAAAAGAACACCTTTGTTTTCGATTAAGACATGTTTAGTTTCAGTTAGGGAGTTTTGTTGCAAGTAGTTAGGCCATAACCGGTTTAGATTGTTGACATAGTAGCTTCATTAACCGGTTCTTTGCTCAAAGGATTGAACTTTTTTTTATTTTTCCTGGTTTGAATTTGGAATGATTTAATTGTTCATGTGGAAAAAGGTTGATTGGTTTCCATGGGGAGAAGAAGCTTTTGAAGAAGCAAGGAAGAGAGACGTCCCCATCTTCTTATCAAGTAAGTTTTCTTTTTATCCCTTATTGATCTTTTTTTACTTCAGCTTGATTATTTAGTTTATGACACTAATTGGGATCCCTTTTGTTTTGAAAAATCTCTTCTTTTTTTTTGGGTATGGAATCTTGAAGTTGGATACAGTACCTGTCACTGGTGAGGATTCAATTGTTATATTTGGATTCTGAGTTATAGTTGAAGAAGTAGGAGAATGAATGAAATAATGATTCTAGTTTTGTTAATATAATCCTAATGAAGGACTACAAGGATTTTGTGAAAGGAAAGTGGAGGAAGAATTGTAGTCTAAGAAATCATAATCTTGTTTTGGGATGCTATGATTCTTCTTTTCCGTTTTGGAATGTATGATTCAGTACCAGTCAACTCTTTTTCAGGTGCCATGTGATGGAAGTTGAGTCATTTGAAAGTGAAGAAGTGGCGAAACTCTTGAACGATTCATTTGTTAGTATCAAGGTTAGAGTTTGAGGCCCAAGAAATTCTTGTCTGTCCATTATAAAATGAGCTGGTTTCTCTTCAGACACTTTACTAACTTCTTGTTTCACATGTCTCTGCAACAGGTGGATCGAGAAGAGCGGCCTGATGTGGATAAGGTAATTTACTCCTCCTTGAAATTGGAACTCTCATTCATTTCTATGAATGCTTAGTTTCCGATCTCTCTCTTTCATCTGGTTCGATCATGTTTGGTTACATCATTGGAGAACATTGCTTCTTAGGGTAACTCTAGAGAGAGAGAGAGAGAGATGCAAATTCATAGTCTAGTTGTATTGAGTTAGTTCTAACTGTAACGGTTTCTGAGCATGTGGAAAAAAATAAGCGGTGATACGTTCATGGACTTGACATACAATTCTTTTTTACTTGTACTTGTAGGTTTATATGTCATTCGTCCAGGCTCTCTACGGTGGAGGAGGCTGGCCACTCTCCGTCTTCCTTTCACCTGATCTGAAGCCGCTAATGGGTGGAACCTACTTTCCTCCAAGTGACAACTACGGAAGACCAGGATTCAAGACTCTCCTCAAGTACATGAACTATACCCCTTCTCTCTTGTTATACACTTAGCATTCTCAGCTCAAAATTGGTGCCATTGGTTTTCTTTTGACTTTGGTTCAGGAAAGTTAAAGACGCGTGGGACACTAAGAGGGATGTGCTTGTGAAGAGCGGTACTTACGCTATTGAAGAACTCTCAAAAGCCTTATCTGCAAACGCTGGCAATGATAAATTGCCAGATGGACTTTCCCGGACGGCTGTGACTATATGCGCAAAACAAGTAATGTCTCAAACTCTGGTGTGCAATGAAGAACCCTTCTAACATTACAATGTTTGTGTTTTCAAAGCTTTCTCGAAGCTACGATTCAAAATACGGTGGTTTTGGATCTGCGCCAAAGTTCCCAAGGCCTGTAGAGATCCAGCTGATGCTTTACCACTCCAAAAAGCTCAAGGAAGCTGGCAAAACCAGCGAGGCTGATGAAGACCAAAGCATGGTTCTATTCAGCCTCCAAGGCATGGCCAATGGAGGGATGCATGACCACATTGGAGGCGGGTTCCATAGGTACAGCGTTGATGAATGTTGGCATGGTGAGAGACTTTCAAATATTATCAAATTTACATATTAAAAAAATATTTTAAGTTGATGCGTCTTTGTTTTTTTTTTTGTGTGACAGTTCCACATTTTGAGAAGATGCTATATGATCAAGGGCAGCTAGCTAATGTCTACCTAGATGGTTTCATCATCACCAAGGATGTTATGTATTCTTATGTGGCGAGAGACGTCCTTGATTATCTGAGGAGAGACATGATTGCACCTGAAGGTGGAATATACTCTGCTGAAGATGCTGATAGCTTTGAGTTCGAAGGCGCAAAGAGAAAGAAGGAAGGAGCTTTCTATATATGGACCAACGATGAGGTTGTTCTTTGCTCTTATGTACACTTAAGGATGGGAATTTTAACCGAATTTCAAACCGAACTAACCAAAATTTGGAACTGAAGTAACTGAACCACCCGAAATTGTCCAAAATTTTGAACCGAAACTAATCAAATTTTAAACCGAAGTAACCAAACTAACCGAAATGATATGAATTTAAACTATTTTGCCCAAATTTTTTAATGATATATAATCGAAATAAAAAACTTTGGTTAGTTTCAGTAAAAATTTTAAAAACCGAACTATTCTAATAACGAACTAAACTTTTTTACGGTTCAATTCGGTGAGATTTTAATCGGACCAAACTAACCGAACCGAATTTGCATGCTATACACTCATCACTTAATTGAGTTGGCATTATGTATACTAACATTTCTTTCCTTCTGTGTTATGTGTTTGGTATCAAGATTGATGAGGTTCTTGGGGAGAATGTAGATCTTTTCAAGGAGCATTACTATGTTAAGAAGTCAGGTAACTGCGACCTCTCAAGCATGAGTGATCCGCACAACGAGTTCGCTGGCAAGAACGTGCTGATCGGGAGAAATGAGCTGTCTGCAATGGCGTCAAAGTTCAGCCTCTCCGTTGAGAAGTATCAGGAGATTTTGGGTGAATGCAGAAGAAAGCTTTTCGACGTCAGGCTGAAGAGACCTAAGCCTCATTTAGATGATAAGGTAAAAGACTCTTTAATTGCCTTCTTCACCTTTGTTAAGTGTTTTAAGATTTTTTTTTTTTTGCTTAGATAATTGTGTCGTGGAACGGTCTTGTTATCTCGGCTTTGGCGAGAGCGTCTAAGATTCTTGGGGCTGAGCCTGAAGGCACCAAGTACTGTTTCCCTGTGGTGAATAGTCAGGTAATGAAATGCTTTCTTACTTTTGTCCCTTTTGGTCTCTTCTTTTGACTTTTTCTTGTTCTTGTTTACAGCCGGAAGAGTACATAGACGTTGCAGAGAAAGCAGCTTTGTTCATAAGAACCAATCTCTATGATGAGCAATCACACAGATTACAACACAGTTACAGAAAGGGACCATCCAAGGCTCCTGCGTTTTTAGATGATTATGCTTTTTTGATCTCTGGTTTGCTTGATCTCTACGAGAATGGAGGTGGGATCAACTGGCTTAAATGGGCCATTGAACTTCAAGAGACACAAGTAAGTTTAGATCTCAGTTTCTCTCACTGTATATGTTTTTGGCTTTAAAAGTGAAAGACTGTTTTTAGGATGAGTTGTGTCTGGACCGAGAAGGAGGAGCGTACTTCAACACTGAAGGACAAGACCCATCTGTTCTTCTCCGTGTAAAAGAGGATCATGATGGTGCAGAGCCTTCAGGGAACTCTGTTTCTGCTATTAACCTTGTGAGGTTAGCTTCCATTGTTGCTGGAGATAAGGCTAACTCCTACTTAACCACTGCACAGCGTCTCCTGGTAAATAAACTAAACAACTTAACTCAATCTGCTATTCATTTGAGGCTTTTTGTTAATGTGTCTCTTTGCTGTTGTTTTTTGCAGGCAGTCTTTGAGTTGAGGTTGAAAGAAATGGCTGTGGCGGTGCCGTTGATGTGCTGTGCGGCGGATATGATCTCTGTTCCGTCGAGGAAACAGGTTGTGCTGGTTGGTTCCAAGTCTTCTGCAGAGTTCAACAACATGCTGACAGCAGCACACTCGGTGTATGATCCTAATAAAACGGTAAAGAGGCTTAAAATTGATTCAGAGTTTTCAGACAAACAACAAGTTGCATTGGTCACTAAGTTTGTGGATGTTTTATTGATGAGCAGGTGATTCACATAGATCCTTGGAGTTCTGATGAGATGGAGTTTTGGGAAGAGTACAACAGTAATGTAGCTGAGATGGCTAAGAGGAACAACAGAGACTCTGACAAAGTGGTGGCTCTTGTTTGTCAACACTTTACCTGCAGTTCTCCTGTCTTTGACTCTTCTTCTCTCACTCGCTTGCTGTCCAAGTAACAGGAGAGATTCCATGTTTGCTTGTGGTGTGAGGAACAAGATCAACGTTTTTGTTGATAAATAAGGAGATATACGCACAAAAATAAATGAGATAATTAAACCAGATATTTTTTTGGTTGAACACAAAACGAGACTTGAATTTTCCTAAAAGAATGTTGTGTTTTCACATCTTTTTTGGCTGAACACGAGAGAAAAGCGTGTTGTGTTTATAATATGAAACTTATAAATCAATTTAACCAAAGCTAGATAAGAGTAAAAAAAGTATGAATAAATAAACCATTGATAAAAAGCAGCAAAAGATATTTCAAAAGAAAATATCAGATTCAAACAAGATTTGCTGCATCACGTTCAGCTTTCATATCGAGTTCAACAGCTTTACAGCAGCATGAAATTGCTTGGTAGATGAAGGTAATTCCAACCCACGAAAGAATTGGTATGCACGTTCTCATGGCTAGGACCGGAGAAATTAGACGAAGTAGTAAGAATATTGCAGTAACACCAAACACATGACTCAAACTTCCGTAAAGTAAAGCTTCAGGCCAGTTTTTTACGCACATAAGCTGGAATATAAATGCCACAAATTGGGACAATATTAGGAATGATATCATGGAAAAGTACTCGTTATTTTTCTGGAGATGATAGAATAACGATACAACTGTGCCGATGATGACAGCATGCATGATGATGTTGTAGATCACCGAATCGCAGCTGGTAATACCACACACAAAAAAAAATTGTTAGTATAAACACATGCATAATTTGTTAGAAAGAACTCTATATTTTAGAAACCAATTAAAACATGTTTGAACTCACAAGCATAGGCTGCATAGAGGACCGGCCGTTGATACGTCGTCGATGGAAACATTAACCTCGGTTAGGTCCTTAGCTGGAAGCGTGTTACTTGCCATAGCTTCTCTCTTTGTTAAGCTTTTAAAAATCGAATTTGCTTTGGGATTGACAATAAAGAGAGAGGAATATATAGCTATATATATAATATTCTATTTCAACTAAGCATATCTATTTTACAAACAAAAAAAAACTAAGCATCATCTAATTTGTTTTCCTTTTCCTTTTCGTAACAAGAAAATATACTTTATCTTACATTAAAGATTAGATTAGTTTTTAAATTTGATTGCCGATTTACTCATAGTGTACGAGAAACATGTTTACTTATTTATCTCTACTCAGAATTTAATGATTGATTATATTATACTAGATGATTTTTCTGTGCTCATACATGGTATAAATATTAATAAAGTAAATACATTATAAAAATTTATGATATTTTGTTTTTAATTTTTGGTCATTCTGTTATTTATATTGTAATCAATATGCATAGCTTATTTTAAATAAAACTGTATATTTAATTAGACGTATAGTTTTGGATATATAATATTCAGACTATTGGCTATTATTTGTATAATTTGGATATAAAACATCTTTATTGTTTGGTTGTTATTTGGATATATTAGATAACATTTAATTTTTTGATTCAACTATAATATTTTTTGTTATATAAATTAAAATTTGATTAATTTTGTTATTTTCATGTAGTTTGATTCTTGTGTTACATTTGTAAATATATTTTAGCAAGAATATGTATAATTTAATATATGTTGTTTTGAAACCTTATGCATATATATAAGATATATAAAATACTGAATTGCAATAGTTGGTTAGTATATTTATAATATTATTTGAAAATTTTATAATTTAGTAATATGTTCAATTTTTATAATTTATACGTATAAAAATATATATATTATTTTTATTCAATTTTTGACTTTGTATAAAAACTTTTAGATTGGTCTAGTTACTCATTTTGTGGATATATTGTGTTACATATATTCCTTCAAATTAAAGTATAATTATTTTTAATCTAATTCAACCAAATCGTATGAATTGTATTCATTGTATTAGTTTCGTTCTTCATTTTAGATGAGTTAATATATTTTTGATTTTTTAGTAATTTGGTATATGTTAATTTTCAAAATAAAATAACAAAATAAAATGATTATAGGTACGAAGTTGCATAAAAACATAATCGGTAAATTTTACAAAGGAAGATTATTTCTTACTTTAACATCAAAGTTATTTTTCTAAACTTTTCTTTTTATGAAATCACAATATATATGTATAATATTTTCGTTTTAAAATTTATAAATATTTTATTTATCATATATATTATTTGAAAAATATAAAAGGGAACCTAAACGAAAAAGAAAAATTAAATTAATTTTTTTTTGTAATAATTTGAAAAACATATTGATTTAAAAAATGCTTAATGCTTTAAAAATATATATTATATTGTTTAAGATTATCTTTTAAAGGGGAATATTAATTTTCTACTTTAACATCAAAATTATTTTGTGAAGTTTCCTTATTATGAATTACACGATATAAAATATATTTTCTTTTTAAAAATTTTAAATTTTTATTTATTATATATGTTATTTAACAAAAAAAAGAAAAAGAAAACCTAAATAAATAATAAATAAAATATTGGATAATGATAATTAGATTTATTTGATTCATTGGGAATATCATCGTAATAGACTATCGTGAGAGTTAATATAAGCGCGCTACGTAGGAAAGTGACTTCTCAAATAATATTATAGAGACTTTATTATTACTTATATAATAAATGATAGTAAGCTATTATATGTACTAGATAATGCCATCACTGGTTTATAGTATTATTATAATAAAACATGCGTATCATGGATATTATAATAAAATAGTGATACCTAAAATCAAAAGTTTGCATATATATACTGCTAAAACACGAAACATTTTTTTTGAGGTTTTCTTGTGTTTTGCAAATATTTACAGCCATGCTTTGGTATTTAAATTTATCTAAAAACTTATAGAAATTAACTATATCTACCTAGTCTATACTATTAAAACAAAAAAAAAAAAATACTTTTTTGAGGTTTTCTTGTGTTTTTGCAAATATTTACAGCCATGCCGTTGTATTTAAATTTATCTAAAAATTTATAGAAATTAATTATAGCTACCTAGCGATTTATACTGTTTCCTTAAATGAATATAGATTCGCATGTAACGATAGTATATGTATACGATACCATTTTCTATTATTTTACCTATAATCTGTATGATATTTAACATCTACTTGTGGAATATTAGACATCACCATATACGTATATTGTTAATGTATAAAAATCTAAGTAAAATTCAAATATAATGGTCTTGGTTTTAATTTTTGAAAATATTTTGGAGAAGTAATTCAAATACAATAGTGTTGGTTATGTTATTTTAAAATATAATGAAAACCATCTTTATATTAATCACAATATAATTATCAAAACTGTTCATCTAATTAATTTACAAAATTTTGAAACAAATAAAATAAAAAATATCGTCATTATTTTATATTTGGGTTTAATAAAATCTCGAGCTTTGAAAGATATGTTATTATAATTATTATTTAAAGGTTTCTTAATATCATCAAAAAGATATATATGACAAACAATATATTTAGTTATTATTATTTGCAAATTAAAATAGAAATAAATCCCTAAATAATAGATATTGGATCAAATCTTTCTATCTCTAAAGATTTAAACTTATTCAACAATAAAGATTTGCAAACTATGAACACAATCAGGAAAATTGAAATATATTGCCTTTTTTTTTTAAGACTTAGCCGAAAGTATATTATATTGTGCTTTTAGAGAAGATGTAAACTTATTTAACAACAAAGATCTTTAAATATATTTATGCTTTAGAATATTCTTAATATATTCACTTCACAATTTTGTTCAGCGATAACCCTAGAACCTACCATCAATACCTTATAAGTTAGGGCATCTCCAACCCTACTCCAAAACCCACTCCAAACTCCATTTTGCAATAAAATCATTTCCAACTCCACTTCAAAATCTACTCCAAAATGGAGTAATAGATATGATTACTCCAAATATGGAGTAAACCAACTCATTAATCCAAAATGAAGTTAAAACTTTTTATTTATAAAATGGTCTTCCAAATTTAAATATTTTCGTTTTTAATAAAATATTATTATAAATAAATATATAAATATTATTTAACTATATATATTATAAAAATTACTGTTAATATTTCTTAATTATATAAATATCCATCTAATGAACTACTTTATGCAACAAAATATATATAATATAAAACATAAAAGACCATACATATAAAAAATAAAAGATAAGCACCATACAAAATATATATGATATAAAACATAAAACATAAAACATCATACATATGAAAATGGACTATTTTGCAAATAGTATAAATGAAAGATGATATTACTAATTTTTTATTAACATAAAACATAATATATTAAAAATATTATATTTTGGAGTAGGAAATTGAGTAATACATTAGAGCAAAACTCAACTCCATTTTGGAATTACTCTATTTTGGAATAGAAAATGGAGTAATACATTGGAGATGCTCTTATAGTATAGACATAACATATCAACTAAACCTACCACCAATCCTAAAGCAATATATCTCAAACGACTTTCAGCATCGTTATGGGTTCAATAACCAAAATCTAACATCAGTGATTTTAAACCTTTTAAATCAACATGGAGAATTCAAGTGAAATCACTACATACATGGAAACAATACACTGCTCAACTCGGTAAGGAATTATATACATGTTAGGTACCTTTACACGATTTTGAATTCTGAGGTGAAAGGAGAGTATTGATGTAAGTTTATTAACCCTCATTCCAATTGTTTTTTCAAATTTCTAAAAATACAAGTACACAAAACATTTAATAAATTAGTAAATTTCTTATAAGGATCATAAATGCAAAAAATAATCTTTGCATGTTTCTCATCTAATTCACTATTGTAAGGATGAAATCTCTGTCTATATGTCTCCGTATGTTGAGTAGACATCAATATTACAACATGCAAGATTCAATTAGATCTACTACACGGGAGACCATAGATAGGTTCGGTTTGCTCCAGTTTAAACTCTTATGCTCGCCCTCTCGTGTAATCTTCCATACTGATAGAAGTGTTCACATTTTGTTTCTCATATCAATGTCTAAATCCTATTTTTTGTTCTCCAGGTCGATCTACAGAATCTTCTGCACATCTACATAAGTTTAAGATGAATAGAGTAAATATATCTTACAACAGAAAGCAAACTAAAACAAAAAGTAGAATATCGAGTTCAATAGCTTTACAGCAGCATGAAACTGCTTGGTAGATGAAGGTAATTCCAAGCCACGAAAGAATTGGTATGCACGTTCTCATGGCTAGGACCGGAGAAATTAGACGAAGTAGTAAGAATATTGCAGTAACACCAAACACACTCAAACTTCCCTAAGCTAGAGCTTCAGGCCAATTTTTTAGGAATTTTTTAGGCACATAAGCAGGAATATAAATGCCACCAGTTGGGACAATATTAGGAATGATAGCGTGGAAAAGTACTCGTTATTTTTCTCGAGATGATAGAATAACGGTACAACTGCGCCGATGATGACAGCAGGCATGATGATGTTATAAATCACCGAATCGCAGCTGGTAATACCACACATACAAAAAAAAAATTTGTTAGATAAAAACATGCATGTATAATTTGTTAGAAAGAACTCTATATTCTGGAAACCAATTGAAACATGTTTGAACTCACAAGCATAGGCTGTCCAAGTAAAAGAAAGATTCCATGTTTTTATGTTTGCTTGTATTGCAAGTAACAAGATCAACGTTTTTGTTTGATAAATAAAGATATTGATGTACATACATAAGGAACGTAGCGTCATGGAGATAACTAAACCGAATTTGGTAAGAAGTTTCTTTTGGTCCAACACAACTGATATGAACAGGTTTGGACACAGCTTTTGATGAGTCCTTATTGTCTCTCGTCTTCAAATATTTTCTTGGGCTGGCCTCTTGGAATACAATCATGTAAACTTTCCTTATCAGTGTTATCAAAATCAAGAAAGTAAATCTTTATTTATTTTAGCTAAACACTAATGACTTTCCTAAAATTGAGGAAGCTATAAGAAAGAGCCTGTGAATTGCCTTGTTCCGAAACTTGTATTAATCCAAATGAGTGGATTATTGCGTTAGTTTGGAAACCAGGAAGCTGTTAGATGCTTGTATTAATCCAAAAAGTGGATTTACTTAATTACTTAATTATGGTTATTATTTTCATTGAGCTATTTTGTTGGTTTTGTGTTTAGAATCCTTGAAAGGGTAAAAGCACAGTTATTGGATGGTTTCTCTATCTAATTCTCTAACAAATATTATATTAATATTTAAATATAATTACTTTTACATTATTAAATTTAAATGATAAAATGAAATTCTACCAATTAGTAACTATGAGTTTGAACTTTTTTAGTTAACAAAATTTGTTGAAGAAATAAACAAAATCATACTATAACAAAAGAAATATAACAAAATTTGGGCAACTGAATAATAATGAAACTATTGATCATGCACCAACACCCTCCTCTTCTTCAAACGACAGGCCAAATGCACGTCTTCTATTTTTTGATATAAGTTTCACTGTATATCTAGTCTTGAAAGCATGAGAAATCTCGATTAAAATCAAGTTGTTTGATTCCAGCATATGTTCTTCTGTTAGTTGAATTGATTCTATCTTGGTTAGGTTTGATTGATAGGTTTTACAAATGGTGCTTTGTGACAAATATCAAGAGGCAGAAATGATCATCTATTTGTTCAGTGATGAAGAAGACAAAGAAGGCTGATAGAGAATTGAAGAAAGCTAATGGTGCTTATAAAGATGCTAACACTAAATTGGTATTGGTCAATTCTAGCCAACAAGCTTATGATATTGAACGTGAAATGAAGTTGAATGAGTTTGCTCTGGATTTGCGATGGACTCTCTCCTTTCTATGATGGATGAGTTAGATTTAACTACTCTTGAATGAGTAGAGAAGGTAGCGGCTGCAGCAGAAGATGATAACACTCAAGAACTACCGGTTTAGTATAAATGATTATTATTAGTAAAAATGATTATAAAATCCTAGAATAGATAGAAAGGCCATCCGATAATGGTGCTTTTAACCTTTAGAGGATTCTAAACACAAAATTAACAAAAGAGCTCAATAAAGGTAATAACCATAATTAAGTTATTAGAAAATTTAGTAAAACTTGGTATGAATAAAATAGTATAACTATGTATAACTATAATCGTACAACATGTATAAATTGGTAAAACTATATTAATATAACCTAGCATAACTTGGTATTAGTTTAACTGTAACACTGTAAAAATTGGTATAACTATATTGGTAAAACAATATAACTAGATAAAACTTTCATGGTTAAATTGTATAACTTCGTTCAATTTGATTGTTATCATTTTATTTTTACAAGAAATGATGAATTCTTTTTCCACAAAATACACTTTAATTATGAAGGATATTATTCACAGACTGGAAATGGTTATGAATGGATTCCAAGTGAATGTTGCTTGTATACTATATCGTTTAAGACATTATCAATGGAAGAGATCACTTATTCGGGGTTAGTGGATAAGATATGCAGGAAGATGGTCAAAAATACATGTACAAAGAGGCTGGATTTAAGTTACATTCTATTGGTAGGGAAACCTATGAAGTAATTAAAGAATCATTACGACAACTCGTGGTGACTGATCAGTTGAAAATGTTTTTATTCGCGATGGAGACGATGTGAGTGTTGGTTTGGATAATATGAAGAGAATGGATAACCTGTGGGTAGTACTACTATTTTTGTTGAGCATCCACGTGTTGTTGAAGAAATTTGACGTGTAATGGAATGGAAAGATGATTTTAGTAAGCTCGGTCAAAAATTTACAAGTAAAGAAGATATTAAAGATTTAGTTGATAGAGCATCACAACGTAACTGTTTTGGTATTATTATTTTGAATTTTGATACGAGTCGATATGTGGTCAAAGGATCGGCTTTTCTCCTTAACAATTAGAGAATAGAAATAATTTAACGATCTCAATACTATCTTGTAAGAGTTCGGTTCAAACACCAAACTCGCCTCTTATTTGTAACCTTTTTTTACTTTAATTTATTTCTAATACATACGAGACAAATTCTGTGTGGTTAATTAATTGTGGGTATTACCTCTTTTGTTAATTGTGAGTCTACTCTGAAGAGTGAGAAAGGAAACGTGACATGTAAGGCATTCATTTACTTTTACGTCACCTCATCATGAGTTACTGACAGAAAGATGTATTGTAGTAATTAGTACCATTGGTGATCATAATGATGCTGAAAAGTATTAAACTTTACATACCTAGTGACATAGTTAAAAACGCATGAGTCTGACTGAGATAAGAGTTGTTGGCTCCATAGTATTAAACAAGCTTCTCGATTCACTTACGCACGCGCGTGATTACGTAAAACCGTAAAAAGCCACTTGCTCGGCAAATGTTCACGAGACAGAACAAAACACAGTGTAATAAGACTATGAGCAATGGGGCTGACCGATTCAACAGTTTAATCTTCACAGTGAGGTTGTTGAATAATATGAAATGCGTACATGAATTAATCGAAGTTGAAAAGTTTCAACTAGTTGAATAAAGTTTGACTCGACCCATTAAATATATGTGTCGAAATATAAGAGGCTGAAACTGATGGAGAGTGCATTTGCACACAAGCCAATTTTTATTATGGAAAGATTTGTTATAAAATAATTTGGAGATTTTTTTCCTCTCAAATTATTGGAGCTTAAATATTATGTAGTAAACAATTTGTATATAAAATAAAATTTATATCAAATTTTATGATTTTTTATGATCTATAAAAAGATATTACTCTCATTTCATTTGGATTCAAATAAAATATATCAATTTTCACTATAACTTTTATTAGGCTTTAATTAGATCTATTTTAGTACTATTTTAAAAAAACTAGTTAAGATATAAATACAAAATCAATAAAGATATATCATTTTAGTTATTTAATTTAATTATAATTGAAACTATTATTAATATGTAACTATTAAATTATAAAAGATAAAAGAATATAAATTATAAATGGTGGGGTAGGGTGTTGAATTTTTTAAAACAAAATTATAGTAGAAATTAAAAAAGAAATGAATGTTGAATAATTATGTGCAAGAGAGATAACATCAAATCTGATGATTAGAGTTATATATTAATATCGTTTTAAACATTTCGGATTAGGAATACGTCAGTGTCTCGTTTTGTCTCGATTCAAGAAACGCCCGTGATTTTCATTTGACAATCTCAATGGAGTCCAAAAACGCTGTCGTTTTCCCTGTCTCTAATGGCGACAGAGAAGGACAACAACTTAGTCCCCGGATGTACACACACACATAAATGTTGCTATTCCAGTTACACCCAACTTGACAATGTTTTAATTTACCAAAGCAAGCTCAAGATATATTTATATTTTTTTTCAAATTCATCAAAAACGACGTCACATCTGCCATATCCATCTAATCCATGTCTGCAACACCAAAAAAAATTGAATTCCCCCATAAAGTTAGGAGAGAGAGAGACCAAAACACTGTGAAACCCAATCAATATCTTTCTTTGATGCATGAATAAAGATTTTAAAATTTAGAGCTTTCTGACTCCTTCCTCCCAAAGAGAGCCAAATGTACAGCTGGATCCAATCCAATGAGCTGTAAAATGGTCCTTTCTTCTTTTTATTTTTCTTCATTATTACACTCAGAATCATTCGTTTCTCTCTCTAAAAAAAGGCAATAAAGTCTCTGTTTTTCACTCATCTCTCTCTAAAAAAGCAATAAAAGTCTCTGTGTTTCTACTGAGAGAGAGAGTGGGGTTTTTTTAGACAGAGAAGCATAAATTCTTGTCCTCTGTGTAGAACAAAGTGGAGCCACACTGAGTGATGCCCTCACAGCAACGGCTTCATTCCCCAAACACAACGAGTTTGACTTCGAGTTCTTAGGCAACACGACGGGCGAGCCTTACATAGTCCAGACAAACGTCTACGTGAACGGAGTTGGAAACAGAGAGCAAAGACTCAACCTTTGGTTCGATCCCACCACTGAGTTCCACACTTACTCTATCCTCTGGAGTAAACGCAGCGTTGTGTAAGTCTTCTTTATTACCAAAGTCTTTCTCTTCTTTTTTTTGTTTAGACCATTTTAATGATTATTATTATTTATTTTTAATTACAGGTTTATGGTAGATGAGACTCCTATTCGTGTCCACAAGAATCTTGAAGACAAAGGCATTCCATTTGCTAAAGACCAAGCGATGGGAGTGTACAGTTCGATCTGGAATGCTGATGATTGGGCGACTCAAGGAGGTCTTGTGAAAACGGATTGGAGTCACGCGCCTTTCATTGCTTCTTACAAAGATTTCAAGATTGATGCTTGCGAGGTTCCGACAACGGCTGATCTAAGCAAGTGTAGTGGAGAAGAGCAGAGATTCTGGTGGGATGAGCCGACTGTGTCTGAGCTGAGTCTTCATCAGAATCATCAGCTTATTTGGGTTAGAGCTAACCATATGATTTATGATTATTGTTTTGATGCGGCGAGGTTTCCTGTTACTCCTCTTGAGTGCCAGCACCATCGTCATTTGTAGTCTAAGGGACAATGTTTGTGTCTTTAACTTTAGTCATGATCAAAGAGAACATGTTGTGGCTCTTTGATGATTCTGTTTTTTATATATAAATAATCAATTATCTTTTGATTTTGTTGAATTTGTAAATAAACATAATCTCATATCACCAATCTTGACACTGAAGTCACTACCAAAGACTACTTCAACTTCCCTAGTTGGATTGTAACATTTCAAAATGTAGGGAGCTTTGAAGCTTAAATTATCTTACACTGGTTTTAGATTACCTTCTTCATCATCGGTCCATGGAGGTTTTCAAAAACTTACTTCACTCTTTATCTCTTGTGATCCAATAAAACCAAACTATCTCTCAGTTTTCTTCATTGATCCAAACTTTCCCTTTTTGGAGAAATTAACACTATGTATTGAGACATATTGAACTTAGGGTAAGTTGCCGTCTTGTCCAAGGTATTTAGAGAGATCTCTGCAGCTTGATAGCTTAGAAGTTTCTGGTTATTAGCTTCAGAGACCTAAGGTCTGAGAGCTTCTTCCACTTATATTCAGAGGAGAGTAGATCATTGGTTTTCTGAGAAAAGCTTTCATTGAAGTGCCTTTGCTTGATCAAGATCTCAATTCTCAGACACAGCTTATTCACTCTCTTGTCTGATCTCTTTAATTCCTATAACCTACAAATGGGAAACCAATCCTTAGAGGTATATACACTTACACATGCTTGCATCTCTTTTTCTTCTCAGCTATCTCTTTGCTTCCCTTATTAATGTTGTGACAGATTTTGTCAAGCAAGAAGGATTAGTAAAGAATCATCTTCTACCGTTTCACAATATGAGATTCTTGGAACTGCAAACACGTTTGGACAAAACACGATGTTCAAGCACCAGAGGATGGTTCTTCACACGTAACAAAATTGTCAGTGCTGGAAGCTGCTCATGAAAATGATATTAGACCTCGAAGGCACAGAGAGACTTCTCTCTTTCCATTTTTTTTTGTCCAATGCTTCTTCTCATTACTAAGCATTGTTTCTAATGTTTTTACTTTAATCTTGTGAGGCTTCTCTAGTGTGTTCAACGTGTCATGTGATCGTGATGGTGCGAGAGCACATGCCCTCCACTATTAATAATAACAGATCATCATCATCCTCTGCTTTCCCTGAAACAATTAATGACTGCTGATTAAAAAAGAGTATCTGGAATTTGAATTTACAGGATAAAGAGTACTAAAACAAACTTGAAGAACCAACCGATGAGGAGGTGAATGATATGCTTGATCTTGCTTTTGGACTCACAGAAGCGTAAACTTTCTCTGTTATCTCTTAAACCAAAAGAAAAGATCTGTATCTCATGTTCCTAGACACAAAAAAATGTTACAGATCACGACTGGGATGCCACGTCATTGCAAGACCGGAGCTTGATGGTGTGCTTTTGGCCATTCCTTCAGCCACAAGCAACTTTGCGGTTGATGGATTTGTTCCAGAACCTCATTAGTTTTTTTCAGAGATTCTCTGATCGTTACCATATAATGGAACCTGGAGCAGTATAGGACCATACCCACGTTTTTTTTTTTTTTTTTTTTGAATATATGTTAAATTTATTCAAAAGAAAATACCATTTTTACATCTAGTGCATCAGTTTATAAAAATCAACACTCAGAAAAAGCTATTTGTTATGAAGAGAAGGTTATCTTGTGGCAAACCACAAAGAAAGCCCTGCTGCAAATTTGAAGTTTCCTTGTTGGCGGAAAGCTAAGCATCGGTTCCGAATCAACCGATCCACCATTTTTGCAAGCCTTGCTGGTGCTGTAGGTATACCCCCATGTCTCCTTTCATTTCTTTCCTTCCACAGAGAATATATTGTTGCTTCCATAGAGATGATTAATGTCTCTTGAAGAATTTTTATGGTTGAGAGAAAGTATTATTGCATGATCTTTGTAGTTTTTTATTGTCTGTTTTTTTTAAAGAGGAATAAGCTTCTTTTCTTTAATGTTGCAGAATAAACTCAAACAATCGCATTCTTGAATTATAACATATAATAAAACAAAAGAGTTTCGCAAATAAAAGACAATGTCTATAACGCGAAGAACCTCAAATAAAAAAAACAATTGAGAAATAACGAAAAGATCTCACCAGCGAACACGAACTTAGATTTGAATGAAACCGAATATATCAATATCATACTGATCGTCGCCATAGTGGTCGAAGGTAGCTGGGAAGTAATGGTCTTCAGGGTAATAAGGGTCATCATCTTCAGGGTAATCAACTTCAGGGTAATAGTCATCAAATGAATTGGCATCATAAAAGAATACATCATATGGATAATCATGAGTCGAGTCATCAGGACGTCTCACAACTTTGATCCTCTCCGAACACCGCTTCTCCAGATCTCCGACAAAGTTAACGTTGAGACACAGACGTAAGTCAAGATGTTCCAGGTTTGGACAATTATCAAGGATGGCGTTTAGACCAATGTCTGATAACATGTTTCCAAAAAGCTGTAGTTGCGAAGTCCAGGCATTGTTTCAGCGATTGCTAGAGCATCATCTTCACTCACGTACCGAGGACGCCTGTAACGCAGTTTAGCTTTAGACCATCTCCAATGTATTTTGCTATTTTCACCTCTAAAACAGAGGAAGGTGAGATATTGGAAGCTCATCTAGATTAACATGATATCAGAGTCCGATCTACGCAGTCCTACCCGATCCACATCGACCCAGCCCAAAGTTGGCCCTCGATCCTGGCCCAAACATTCCGAGATTGACGCTTAAAGAACCATCATCTCGAGGGGGCGTATTAGGGAGAAAGGTCCCACATTGGTAGTTGGAAGGGATCCTTAGTAATATATAAGATATATGGGTCACTACAGTTATCACCAATTGATTTTAGGTTGGAAGCTCATCTACCTTAACAATGTATTCCTCTAAAATAGTAATCTCTAAATGTAGAGTAAAAAATAGAGGAATGCTATTTCTTCTTTTATAAATAAAGGAAAAAAATAGGAAAAAAAATAGAGATCTCTGTTATAGATGAATAAATAGAAGTTGGTTGGAGCAATTTCACCTCTAAATACTATTATAGAGGTGAAAATAGCAATGAGTTAGAGATGATCTTAGAGTCTTCAGTTTAGGACAAGATTGACCAACAACTTTCAAAGACTCAGCTAAAAGTGTGCAGTATGAGACTTCAAGTTCATCAAGCAATGGAAGCTTCACAAGTGCTTCGGTAAGTTCCTCGTTTGTTAATACAAGTCTTTGTTAGTACAAATACTTGTATTAATTTGTATTTTTAAAATATTTTTTATTTAAATGCTATTTATGGAAAGTAATCATTTTGTAGAGAAAAATTGTAGATTTGAGATTTTGATTTAGAAATTAGGATAACAAGAGTTTTTATTGATAGATGGACATCCTTTTAGAATTTTTAATCAAAAATTTGTATTTTAAAAATGATTTTTGTTAAAGCTATTTATGGAAAGTTATCATTTTTATAAAGAAATATTGTAGATTTGAGATTGTGATTTAGAAATTTGGATAATAAGAGTTTTTGTTGATAGATGGGCATCCTTTTAGAATTTTTAATCAAAAATTTGTATTTTTAAAATATTTTTTTTTAAATGCTATTTATGGAACATATCTCCTATTACTGCGGTGAAGAGAAAATTTTTAATCAGAAGGATACTCTTGCAATTGGACAGTCACACAAATTCTTGTGTACATGATCGTTTTCTGATCGAATCCCAGACGGGTTCGTGTCAATGATACCTGTAAGTATTTAGTCATTCTGAATTTTGTTCTTATTTATGATTGATAATTTGATAATATTTATCTTTCTACAGACTAAGAGATTGAAGCTATTGTGTCAGCGAGTTTCAGATCTTAAAAGAGTCATCAACAAAAGTTTATAGTCCGATATAATTATGGTTGACTTTGAAAGAGATAAGGCATTATCTCTTTTGATGCATCAAAGTAGAGAAATCAGATCCTTCAATCATAATGAAAAGTTCAAGAAAGGTAGATTTTCCTTTCTATTCATTCTATATTTGTAGCATTATTAACTCTTTTCTTACATGTTTAGGTGGTTGAATGGTATAAATGAAAATTGCAGAGTTCGAAAGCAAGTATTCAACTCCTAGGAGATTGCACTAATCAGGCTTGTTGTCAGTTGGATGACCCATAACAAGCCTAATTTTAACTCCACAAGCGTCTGCTAAGTCCTTAAACAATATAGATCGCGAACGAGAAGAATTAGTGCAATCTCCTAGAAGTTGAATACTTGTTTTTGAACTGTGCAATTGTCCTTTATACCAACCAACCACCTAAAAATGTAAAAATGAGTTAATATACAAATATATAATGAATAGAAAGGAAAAATCTACATTTTTTGAATTTTCATTATGATTGAAGGATCTGATTTCTCTAGTTTGATGGATTGCATCAAAGGAGATCTCTCTATTTCTTTCAAAGTCAACCATAATTATATATGACTGCAAACCTTTGTCGATGACTCTTGTAAGATCTGAAACTCAAATATTTACAGGTATCGACAAAATTCAGAATGATTAAATATTTACATGTATCGACAAAATTAATGAATGATCAAACCAGTGGACCAAGTAAGCTTCCATAATTAAATAAATATATGTTAGGCCCCAAATTTCATTAACTCATTATTTAATTTTTTTTTGTTTTTGTTTGAATGTAAAAAAGGTATAGAATTTATGATAAATTAACTTTGATTTAAAACTGAAATAGTATTTATAAGTTTTACAAAATCTTATCTATTTGTTTTAAAAAATCTTATAAATTTATACCACTCGGTCGAAACCATGACTCGTTGTCTATTTGGCTATGAGTTGTGACAAAAACTCATCGTTGATATGATTAAATTTTTGAAAACTGGATAGGACCGGCCACTCAAACCATAACTCAAACCGTATTTTGAGTCAAACCAGAAATGATGAAACAAAGAGAAGTGTAGTGGAGAAGAGCAGAGTCTCTGGTGGGATGAGCCAACTGTGTCTGAGTTGAGTCTTCATCAGAATCATCAGCTTATTTGGGTTCGAGCTAACTATATGATATATGATTATTGTTTTGATGCTGCGAGTTTTCATGTTACTCCTCTTGAGTGCCAGCACCATCGCCATTTGTAGTCTTAAGTGCCTTTGTGTTTTAACTTAGTCATGAAGTTGTTGTGATCAAAGAGAATATAGTTGTAGCTCTTTGATGATTCTGTTTTATGTATAAATAATCAATTATCTTTTGATTTTGTCGAATTTGTAATAACCTACAATCTCTCAGTTTTCTTCACTTATCAAAACATTCCCTTTTTAGAGAAATTAACACTATAAATTGAGACATATTGCACTTAGGGTTAGTTGCCGTCTTCTCCAAGATATTACTTTACAGAAATCTTTGCAGCTTGATTGATAGCTTCAGAGGTTTATTGTAATAAGATTCAGAGACTTAAGGTTGAGAGCTGCTTCCACTTATACTCAGAAGAGAGTATATCACTTCTTAAACAAGTTGGTTTTTCTAAGAAAAGCTTTCTTTGAAGTGCCTTTGCTTAATCAATATCTCAATTGTCAGACACGAAAACTTATTCACTCTCTTGTCTGATCTCCTATAAACTACAAATGGGAAACCAATCCTTAGAGGTATATATATACACTTGCACATGCTTGTACATCTCTTTTTCTTCTCAATCTTCTCTTAAGTCCTGAGTCAGACACGCCACTAAACATCAGTAGAGTCTAAAAAATTAAATTCATAGAAACTTAGGCCCTTGTAAAGCACCAGAGGATGGTTCTTCACACGTAACAAAATGTGAGTGCTGGAAGCTGCTCATGAAAATGATGTAGACCTCGAAGGCACAGAGAGACTTCACTGTTTCCATTTTTTTTTTCTAATGTTTTTTCTCATAACTAAGCATTGGTTCTACTGTTTTATTTAATTTTCAGGGCTTGTGAGAGGCTTCTCTAGCGTGTTGGACGTGTCATGTGATCGTAATGGTGAACATATCTCCTCCATTATTCATAATAACAGATCATCATCTGCTTTCTCTGAAACCAGAACTTTATTGTGTTTATAGGACACAGAATACTACAACAAACTTTGCATGTTTTATTTTAAACTTTTGATGGTTGTTTCCTGAAGAGAAAAAGTGTTACATACAAAGCTCATCTTTGCGTTTCTTGTTCTTCTGATTTTTAAACAGAACAAACAGTTATTTTGGACGATTCTAACTTGCAATAGGTTTACTTAACGTTTTAGAATAGTTTCATAACAAGCTGTATAAGATGAAAAGTCCTCAGAAATAATGAAAAGATTTAACTAACGAACACAACAGATAATTTTCAGAATAGTCACCATCACCTGCAAAGTTACTGGTAATAATCAGCATGTGGCATGAAGGGGTCCTCAAATTCAGATGCATCGAATAGATAGATAACGCTCACACTACACGGGTACTCATGAGCCGAGTCATTAGGTCGTCTCAACACTTTGATCCTCTCGGAGCAACGCCTCTCCAGATCTCCGGAAAAGTAAACATTGAAACACTTACGTAGATCAAGATGTTCCAGATGAGGACAATTATCAAGAATGGCTTTTAAACCGGCATCAGTTAAACTGTTTCCAACAAGCTGGAGGAAGCGAAGTCCATGCATTGTTTCAGCGATGGCTAGAGCATCATCATCATTCACGTACCCAGGAGGCCCGAGTCCAAAGTATAGCTTCAGTGTCTTCAGGTTAGGAAGAGACTGCCCTACAACTTTAAGAGACTCTACTGCGCAGTACGAGACATCGAGTTCTTCAAGCAATGGAAGCTTCACAAGTGCTTCTGTAAGTCCCTCAGCTGTTATGGGAGGGACTAATGCAAGTTTAAGACTTCTAAGGTTACTTGACCTGGAAGGAATCGCTTGTTATAAAAGAGACAAAGAGCAATAAGAGAGGGAGAGAGAGAGAGAGAGAGCTATAAACCTGTCGGCGACGTAGTTGAGGAGAGAATCAGTACCGAAATACCAAATGTTAATCTCAACCAAACCTCCTTGGCTACGATCCACTGCGTGACGGCACATGATCTCGGGGTTGAACCGCACGTCTCCTATGCTACCCATGTCTATATTACGCCACGTGGCAGGGTCTTTGCAGACGCGACGCCATGATGTACACACTTTCTGAGCGTTTTCCAATATGTCAACAGCGCAGAGCCTGCTCAGGATAGATGACGTCAATTCAGACGGAAGATCCGCCCAGCTTTTACACTCTCCGTCTTCTTTCATAACTGGAGTCGTCAAAGAGGAAGATGCCATTTTCTTGTCCGATGATCAAACTGTCCCAAGTCCGTTTATTTAAATAAAAAGGGAGTGAAGTAAGTTTCAGGCCTCAAGACTTCTCTTCGAAGACATCACCATCACTAAATGACCATATGGTTCCAAGGAAGAGGGCAACGGCTAAGAAGAAGAGACCGACCATTTTCTCTGCATGGTCAAACTGCCTCTAGTTCATTAAATAAGTACGTGAACCAGTTTCAACTTTCAAGACTTTTCGTTTATAGTATCACTCAAAAAGACAATATTATTAATCGTATTACGTATATATATCTATAAACATAATTTAGGGACATCAAAGAAGACCTCCCAGAACCAAACCAATGTTCTGATTTGACCCTCATTTTGCTTATGTTTTGACAACAATGGAATAAGGACTTGTGGAATCTGTCTAACTCAGAATCTCAGACCTATGAAGTTCAATATTTCTTCAACAATTAACTTAGAAATTGTTGAAATTTAATGGATTGTTAGTGAGAGAAAGAAAAGAGCCTCTCCATCTTTCTGCTGAGACATTGAATGGCGTTGATCAAGATGACTCTTAAGTTCTAGTTTCCTCTATAGAGACTCTCTCCGGAGACAAATGATAAGGTCACAGTTAATGGGATTCTCCATGGCTTCTTCCACGGCCAAAATCTCATTCCATTTAAAGTGTATTAACTGTTACATTTCTGTTGAAATCTTATATACTTATTGACAATAAATAGAGAAAAGTAGCTAATGGCTCACGAGAATGTTGATAGTCGACTTCAACATCTGTGGCCCAATACACTCTTCCCTTTGAATAGTGACTTCAAGATTCCCATCTTTGGAGATAGTGAGAATTCCGGAACCTTCAAGAACAGGAGCTTCACGGTTTGCAACCCAAACAACTGTGAGTGTAAACGGTAAAGCCAGAGTCCTAAGTACCTTTTTCCATCGGAGCTTCCGTTAGGAGTGAAGAAGCCTAGCTCGAATCTCTCACCAGATGAAACAAGAGTGTCTCCATGGCTATCATTGATCAATGCTGAAAAAGGCTTTCATTGAAGTGCCTTTGCTTGATCAAGAACTCAATTCTCAGACACAGTTTATTCACTCTCTTATCTGATCTCTTTTTTCATTGAGGTAGTGTGTATATATATACACTTACACATGCTTGCATCTCGTTTTCTTCTCATCTATCTCTTTGTTTCACTTATTAATGTTGTGACAGATTTTATCAAGCAAGAAGGATTATTAGTAAAGAAGCAATTCACATGTAACAAAATGTCAGTGCTGGAAGCTGTTCATGAAAAATGACATAAGGGCATTGGTTCTATTGGTTCTATTTCTTCTCTCTTCCATTTTTTCCTAATGCTTCTTCTCATTAATAAGCATTGGTTCTATTGTTTTAATTTAACCCGCAGGGGCTTGTGAGGCTTCTCTAGCGTGTTCAACGTGTCATGTGATCGTGAAACCAGGACTTTGCTGATAGAAGAAAGTATTTTGGAATTGTGTTTACAGGATACATAATACTATAACAAACTTGAAGAACCAACAGATGAGGAGAATGATATGCTTGATCTTGCTTTCGGGTATCACATACATACACGTAAACTCTCTCTTACTCTTAACGCAAAAAGAAAAGAAAGTTCATCTTCTTCTTTTTTTTACTTAATGGCATAGGAGTATCTCATATTCTCATGTACCTAGCAAAAAATGTTTCAGATCACGACTGGGATGCCAAGTGATTGCAAGACCAGAGCTTAATGTTGTGCGTTTGGCCGTTCCTTCAGCCACACGGAACTTTGTTGTTAATGAACCTCATTAGTTTTCCCAGAGATTCTCTGATCGCTACCATATAACGAAACATTTGAACATGAAGCAGTGTACATGATCATAGAGATGGTTAAGGTTTTATTTAAGAATTTTATTGGTTGTTTCCTGAAGAATAAACAGTGTTACTATATAACTCATCTTTGCGTATCTTATTATTCTGATTTTTTTAAAACATAACAATCTCGAAACAGTTATTTTGAACGATTCTAGCTTGCAAAAGGGTTTTATTTAATGTTGCAGAAAAGATTCATAATCAATTATCATAGAAAAAAAGAGTGTTGCAAGAACAAAAGATGCATTACATAGACAATAAAAAAGTAATCAGAAACAAACGAAGACAATTCATCTAGAAACACAGATTTCATGATAGGTCAGGTTTTAACCCTATTATCTAACTGCAAGTGCACAGTGAAGTACACAGTAGTGATACGGGATCAAATTTACAAGGACCGATGACCACACATAGAGTAGCAGACAAGTTACTAGCTAAAGCGATAAAATAAATTTGTTTGTTTGGTTTTCAGTTTCTTAATTCAAATAAGCAAGAGCAAGCGAGCAAACGACAATTAAGTGCAACATCCAAGTTATGGCGCTTGAGAATTTCTACAATGGTAACCATGGACTTGTTATTTTTTTTATATATTCCTTTATGCCAAGTTGTATATGATTTATAGTGACTTGGTTTCTCTACAGCGCATAAGTACCCGAGTGAAGAAATGAAGGCTAAGATAACAGAGGAAATAGGGTTAACCGAGAAGCAAGTTTCTGGCTGGTTCTGCCATAGAAGGTTAAAGGACAAACGGTCTGTAAAAGAAGATGGGAACAACATAGGTAGCCAAGATCGGTCAAGCGTTGTTCTTCAAGATCGTGGGAGCGTACTTCGACATGGCTCAAGCGGTAGCACTAAGCAAACAGATCATTGGAACCAGAAGCCAAGGAAAGTTGAAAGTCAAAGGCTTTATGATGATGGTGAAGTTAACACATCTTCGGAACGTCGCTCATCATTACACAAGAGCCTTGTCTCTAGCAGAGATGTGGAAAGCTCGAGGTATGTTGCGCATAATGAGCATCCTCAGGCTATGAGAAACTATTGGTTTAGCAAGCCTTCTGAATACTTGAAAGTGAAGGAAGGTATTGAGAACATTGCTATTACTGCAGTGAAGAGACAGTTAGGAAGACAGTATCGAGAGGATGGTCGACCACTAGCGGTTGAGTTCGATCCTCTTCCTCCTGGTGCGTTTTGAGCCTCAGACTAATGTTATTATTGTTCAAGGTGAATTGTGACTAAAAATGTCTCAGCTTTTATTGAGTTAGTGGTTTATTGTCCGATATAATTATGGTTGACTTTTAAAGAGATAAGGCACTATCTCTTTTGATACAATCCATCAAAGTAGAGAAATCAGATCCTTCAATCATAATAAAAAGTTCATGAAATGTAGATTTTCCTTTCTATTCATTATATATTTGTATCATTATTAACTCTTTTCTTACATGTTTAGGTGGTGAATGGTATAAATGACAATTGCAAAGTTTGAAAACAAGTATTCAACTCCTAGGAGATTGCACTTATTTTTCCCGAGTGCGATCTATAATGTTTAAGGTATCAGAAGACGCTTGTGGAGTTAAAATTATGCTTGTTGTGGGTCATCCAACTGACAAGAAATCACTGGATTTGATGTTTTAATGAACAATGTGGAGATGCATGTTGATTTACAGATGAATCCTGGCCAGCTTGAACCGGTAATCAACTGGCCTGATTCATCTTTAAATCAACATGCATCTCCACATTCATTGTTCATTAAAACAACAACCCACATCGAATCCAATGATTTCTTGTCAGTTGGATGACCCACAACAACTCTGCTTTTAATTCCACAAGCGTCTACTAAGTCCATAAACATTATAGATCGCGAACGAGAAGAATCAGTGCAATCTCCTAGGAGTTGAATACTTGCTTTTGAACTGTGCAATTGTCCTTTATACCAATCAACCACCTAAAAATGTAAAAATGAGTTAATAATGATACAAATATATAATGAGTAGAAAGGAAAAATCTACATTTTTAAAATTTTCATTATGATTGAAGGATCTGATTTCTCTACTTTGATGGATTGCATCAAAGGATAGCGCACTATTTCTTTCAAGGTCAACCATAATTATATTTACAAGTATTGACCCGAAGAATCCCCTCACCCTCCCCCCCCCAAAAAAAATAAATAAATAAAAATATGTTTTTTAACGTTGGATATATTATGCTATTACAAACTATGAGAAATATCACAGACAATTCTACAGCCGACAATTCTACATGTCTTATGAAGATTCACGCCAAATTTCATTAACTCATTATTTAAATTGTTTTCTTGTTTTTGTTTGAATGTAAAAATGATATAGAACTTATAATAAATTAACTTTTATTTAAAACTGAAATAGTATTTATAAGTTTTACAAAATCTTATCTATTTGTTTTAAAAAATCATAAATTTATACCAGTCGGAACCATGACTCGTTGTCTATTTGGCTATGAGTTGTGACAATCTCATCGTTTATATGATTAAGTTTTTGAAAACTGGATAGGATCGGCCACTCGAACCATAACTCAAACCGTATACCGGAAAATGATGAAACAAAGAGTTATTGAACCAAATACCACAAAAAAATCATGTATATTATATCTAAAATATTTCAACTGAAAAAAATTAATAGATATTTAATACCTAAAATACTATATTCTGTATATTTTTATATTTAATTTTGCTAAGATCCAGCAATGGGAAGTGTACAGTTTGATATGGAAGGCAGATGATTGGGCAACACAAGGAGGTCTTGTGAAAACGGATTGGAGTCACGCTCCTTTCATTGCTTCTTACAAAGATTTCAAGATTGATGCTTGCGAGGTTCCGACAACAACTGATCTAAGCAAGTGTAGTGGAGAAGACCAGAGATTCTAGCTAGTGGGATGAGCAGACTGTGTCTGAGCTAAGCCTTCATCAGAATCATCAGCTTATTTGGGTTAGATCTAACCACATGATTTATGATTATTGTTTTGATGCTGCGAGGTTTCCTATTACTCCTCTTGAGTGCCAGCACCATCGCTATTTGTAGTCTTTAAAGCCAATCTCTTGTGTGTGTTTTAACTTAGTCAAGTTCCTGTCAAGAGCATGTTGGTTCTTTGATGATTCTATTTTATGTATAAATAATCAATTATCTATTGATTTTGTTGAAATAAAAAATAACCAACAAATTAGCTATTGACATTTGAATTCACTAATAATTTCAAAAGGGCCTTGAAGCTTAAATCAAACTTATATCTCAGATTTCTTCGCAGATCCAAACTTCCCTCATCTAGAAAATTGCTTCAGACTCAAGGCACTTAATATTATTAGTTGCCGTCTTCTTCAAGAAGTTACTATAAAGAACTCTTTAGAGCTTGATGGGTTAGAGGTTTCTGGTAAAAGGCTTCAGAGACTTAAAGGTTGTGAGTTGCTTCCATTCATACTCAGAAGAGAGTGTTGTGAAGATTAACACACCGAATCTCAGAAGCACAGTCACCACTACTAGTGTTCATTTATTGGACAAGTTACTTTGTCTGAGAAAAGCTTTTGCTTCATCAAGATATCAATTTTCAGACACAGAGCTTACTCTATTTTTCTCAGTTACCTCTTTGCTTCACTGTCTTGATAATATTGTGAAATTTTGTCAAGTAAGAAGAGATTAGTAAAGAATCTTTCTTGAACAACCTGAAGATTGTGGAGATTCATGGATTGATAGAGTGAAAAAAAAGAAGAAATGAGCCTCACCATCTTTCTGCTGAGACGTGGAAGGTGTTGATTAAGATGACTCTAAGATCTAGTTTCTTCTGCAGAGACTCTCTCCGGAGACAAATGGTAAGGTCATTGTTAATAATTTGAGAAGGGTGGTGAAGAAACTGAAAAGTAAGTTTTGAATGTTGTTCACATAGAAAACGTATTCCTTCAGTGTGATACTAGTACTTGTTGACATTTTGGTATTAGGTTTTCAGGATAACCATTGTCTTTGTTGATAAAGACGGAGAGGGGATTCTTGTTAAACTCCCTATTGGGATGTCAGTGCTAGAAGCTGCTCATGAAAATGATATTGACCTCGAAGGCATTACAAAGCATTGGTTCAAATGTTTTACTTTAATCTCCAGGGGCTTGTGAGGCTTCTCTAGCTTGTTCAACCTGTCGTGATCGTGATGGGGAACGTATCTACTCCGTTATTATAAATAACAGATCATCCTCTGTTTTTCCTGAAACCAGGATTTTGCCAATAGAAAAATGTATCTGAAATTGTATTTACAGGATATAGAGTAGTACGAGAACAAACTTGAAGAACCAACAGATGAGGAGAATGACATGCTTGATCTTGCTTTCGGCCTCACACAAACGTAAGCTCTCTTTCTTATCTTTTAAACCCAAAAAAAAAAAAAAAAACCATCTGTTTTTACATAATGGCATAGTATAGTATATATCTCATGTTCCTAGCAAAAACATTTTTAGATCACGACTGGGATGCCAAGTGATTGCAAGACCAGAGCTTGATGGTGTGCGTTTTGCCCTTCCTTCAGCCACACTGAACTTTTGCGGTTGATGGATTTGTTCCTAAACCTTATAAGTTTAGGAGAGACGACGCTCTGATTGTTACGGTATCACTTGAAAAAGGTGATCTGTGTCTGTCTTTAAGGATTTTTTTAGTTGAGAAAATGTATTATTGCATGATCTTTGCTTTCATCTTTACGTTTATTTATTCTGTTTTTAATCAGAACAAGCATTAAATAAAATATTTGTAAACTTCTGACTGGCAAAAGGCTCGTCTTCTTTAATGTTGCTGATTAAACTCACAAACTTGTGTTACAAAAAAAAAAAAAAACTCACAAACTTTAACTCAAAAGGTAGATGAAACAATGACATTCTCGAGTTATAAAATACAATAGAAAAGGGCTTCGCAAAAGAAAAATACATATGACTATGACGCGAAGGAAAATCTTCAGAAAACACGAGAAATAATGAAAAGATCTCACCAGCGAACACGAGTTTAGAGATGCATGTAACTGAATCCACCATCCAGGAAGGGGCCATCGTCAATATCATACGGATCGTAGTCAAAATGGTCACTGGGAACTTCGAAGTAATCGTCTTCAGGGTAATAGTCTTCAGATGCATCCGTATCATAAAAAGATATTTCATATGGATAATCATGAAAGGAGTCCTCAGGACGTCTTAGAACTTTGATCCTCTCAGAACATTGCTTCTCCAGATCTCCGGCAAATTTAATGTTAAAACACAGACGTAAATCAAGATGTTCCAGGTTAGGACAATTATCAAGAATGGCGCTTACACCAATGTCTGATAATAGGTCTCCAACGAGCTGGAGGAATTGAAGTCCAGGCATTGTTTCAGCTATAGCTAGAGCAAAATCATCATACACGAACCGAGGACGCATGAATGCCTCGCAGTATAGCTTAAGTGTCTTCAGATTAGGACAAGACTGACCTACAACTTTCAGAAAATCTACCATCAGTCTGCAGCGTGGGACTTCAAGTTCTTCAAGCGATGGAAAGCTTCACAAGTGCTTCAATAATTCCATCAGTTGTTACTGAGGAACACACTCCAAGTCTAAGTCTTCTCAGACTACTTGAACTGCAAGTAATAGGGTATTATATAAAAAAAGGTCTTATAGTTCAAAAACTGACGCAGAGAGAGAGAGAGAGAGAGAGAGAGAGAGAGGGAGAGATAACCTGTCGGCAATGTAGTTGAGGAGAGAATCAGTACCGATATACCAAATGTCAATCTCAACCAAACCTCCCTGGCTACGATCCACTGCGTGACGGCACATTGCCACGTATTTCAAGTCGTACACCAAGTCTCCTATGTCACGCGGTATGACAATCTTGCGCCACATGGCAGGGTCTTTACAGACGCGATGCCATGACGTACACACTTTCTGAGCGTTTTCCAATATGTCAATGGTGTCGAGCCTGCTCAGGATCGATAACGTCAGTTCAGACGGAAGATCAGCCCAGTTTATACACTCTCCATCTTCTTTCATCACCCGAGTCGTCATTGAGGAAGAGGCCATATTTTTGTCTGATGATCAAACTGTCTCAAGTCCATCTATTTAAATAAAGGGGGTGAAGTAAGTTTCAAGTCTCAAGACTTCTCGTAGACTTCACCATCGCTTAATGACCATATGGTCCCAAGGAATAGGGCAACGGCCAAGAGGAAGAGCCCATTTTCTCTGAATGGTCAAACTGCCTCAGGTTCATTAAATAAGTGTGTGTGAAGCAGCACTTTCAACTTTGAATACTTTTTGTATTATATCACCCAAAAAAAAACAAGAGAAATTGCAGTGTATATACAAGCATAACCCACATATTTGCGGCGATGGATTTTCGGAGTTAAGGGCGACGTGTTTTTTTTTTAATGACAATACTACCCCTACACACATTAGCTCGATACCTACGAGAGCTTTCCATCATTACGCGTGAGGCAAGAGTAATATTATCACTACAATCGATACAGTTCGAATTTACTACATACATTTCTCTCCTCTACCTTTGTTTTCTCCGCAACACAACACAACTCACCTCTTTCATCCAAATTCCTCCAAAATCAGAAATATGGTATCATAAAACTTCCGACTATCTCGTTCCGGTTTCAGTTTCAGACCCTCGTTCCGGTTTCAGTTTCACACCTCTCGTTGCCGTCTCAGTCCCCGACATCTCCTTTCCGTTCCCCTGTCTGATGAAGAATCACCAGCGTAATCATCGGTTCAATCTCGGCGATAAACCCCTCACCGACGAATCCACAGTTATCAGAGTTTGTTAAATCGACATAGCTATTGTTAGCAAATAACTGTTTATATATATTGTTAACCGGCTAAACAAACGAATGTTATCCGGCTAAACTAACAAATATATTACATAAAAAGATTTGATTTGAATACGTTAAAATATATTTGTTAGCTGGCTAAACAAACAAATGTTAGCCGGCTAAACTAACAAATACGTAAACATATATATGTTAGCCGGCTAAACTAACAAATATACTGCATGAAAATATTTGATTCAAATACATAAAAATACATTTGTTAGCCGGCTAAACTAACTAACGTTAATGAATGTTAGCTAGCTAAACTAACAAAAGTGTAAACATTAATAATTCATGTTAGCTAGCTAATTATTATATTATCTTTGTTCGATGAAACGGTCTCTATGGGGACTAAGGTCTTCTTGTTGCGCCGTCCCTGTGAAGATTCTTGTGTCGACGAGCTTGTGCGCGGTGCTGTAGGATGCGTGTGACGGCAAGGCAGCATCTGAACTTGGCGGAGGAAGTTTGAGAGTCGGGTCTCTTGTAGATTCCGGCGGTCGGGGCGCGAGGCAACTCTAGGGATGGCTCTTTCGGTGAAGACTAATCCTGGATGGATCGATGTACGGTTTCAAACACACCGGCTGCCGAGAAGCTGCGAGGTCATCGGATCCAATACCCATTTGCGTTCGTCGGAGCTGAGGCAATAGCTCCTTAACTTTTTCCCGGGCTCTAATCTCCTCTCTTTAGATTTTGATCAAGATTTTGTTGTGTTTATGCTTGTTCATTTTTGTTGAATCCGGTTGTCTAGAGTTCCGACATTTCTTCGATATTTTGGTTCCGAGCAGATTCTATTTTTCGTGACTTTCGTTGCAAAGAAGTTGTTTCACGCTAAGGTGAACCTTACATCCCTGATTTTCAAGCTTGCGTTGGATCGATCATTACGCGTGTATATATATATATATACTTTACAATATAATTGGTTTTTATATTAATTTAGACTAGCTAGTTAGAGTAAGGGGCAAATGGTAAAATAATCCAGAGAGAGAAAACTGACAACCATGTTTTTTTGTGTTTTTCCATTCTTGCAAATTTTGCACTTATTGTATATTTTCCTTGCAAATCGCTCAAAATACAATATATTCATGGTATAATCTCTTAAGAGGAAAAATCGTGTGTAAGGAATTATGTCCTTTTGTTAAATTAATGTATTTCTTATTAATATATATAAAACTCTTTTTTTTTGGTTCACCATATAAAACTCTTTTCTATATCATATCGTGCATATAGTGTTAGTGGAACTTTGAGTTGTATGCTATTTTCTCTACCTCCCATTTTGTGATTGGTTACTATTTGTTTCCATATGGTCCATCAAATCGCATAGGCTATATTTAAAAATCCCAACACCATACCTATATGTGTATGTAGAGATGTCAAACGGGTTAATCCGTCCCGTCCCGTTGTTAGAATGAAAAAATTATTGAGAGTTTATTTTTGGGAAATGAAGAACATGAAGAACATAGAGAGAGAAAGTAGATCTCAAAATGTAAGAGAGAGAAGGAGATAATAGTTTCTTTGATTTAATTGTTGATCTGGGTACAAGTATTTAAATGCAAGTTACCTCAGTACACAATATAATAAAATATTCATTGTTTTAAAATATCTTCAACAGTCTTCTTCTCTCTTCTTCTTCTCTTCAATAAAATTCGAGCTTATAAAAACCTTATAAAGCCTTATAAAACCTTATAAAGTCTTATAAAAGCTTTATAAAACCTTATAAGTCTCTAGCATAATTCTCAAGTCTGACATTTTACTTCTCAAGTCTGGCAGCTTAATTCTCAAGTCTGGCAGGCTTACTTCTCAAGTCTGGCAGGCTTACTTCTCAAGTCTGGCAGCTTACTTCTGCTTCATGTCAACACCCGTCTCGTACCGCAGCGGGCTCATCTCCTTGCGAGTCAGGGCGGGTCAAGTCCGCGCGGGCTGCAGTCTTCTAAAGGTCGTCTCAAGCCCGTACCGCCAAATGCACACTCCTTTGCGGGTTCATGAAGGAGATATCAGTGACATGAGAGGTCTATGAGTCCCAATTGTGGATGAATGAACTCACAGACTTTAGTGCTTGCTGCCTTGGTGAAGGCTTACTTCTCAAGTCTGGCAGCTTACTTCTGCTTCATGTCAACACCCGTCTCGTACCGCAGCGGGCTCATCTCCTTGCGAGTCAGGGCGGGTCAAGTCCGCGCGGGCTGCAGTCTTCTAAAGGTCGTCTCAAGCCCGTACCGCCAAATGCACACTCCTTTGCGGGCTGTCCCGCGGGACAGAGAGAGAGGAGAGGGGGGGGAGTGAATGGGGAGAGAGAGAGAGCATAGAGAGAGAGAGAGAGCGCTGGGGAGAGAGGGTGCAGGGGAGGGAGAGCGCGGGGAGAGGGAGAGAGCGGGGAGAGAGAGAATGCGGAGAGAGAGAGAAAGTGTGGGGAGAAAGAGAGAGAGAATGCTGAGAGAGAGAAAGTGTGGGGAGAGAGAGAGAGGGCTTTCCAATATATCAATCATATACAATTTTATATTGTCTCTAAAATAGATGGAATTTTTTTAAAAAAAATAGCGGGCGGGAGAGAGCGGAGGAGATAGGGGGTTTTTCCAATATATCAATCATATACAATATAAAATTGTCTCAAAAAAAAGATTGAAAAATAATTTAAAAATAGCGGGCATGGAGAGAGCGAGAGAGAGCAGAGATATCGGGCTTTATCAATATATCAATCATATAGGATATAAAATTGTCTCCAAAAAGATTGAAAAGAAATTTTTTTTAAAAAGTGGGCGGGGAGAGGGGAGAAAAAGAACGGGTTCTTCCAATATATAAAATTATCTCCAAAAAAGATTGAAAAAATTAAAAATTAGAATAAAGAAAATAAATAAATAAAGAAGTAGAGATAAATGTGAAAACAAAACAAACATATTACCTACCAATGAAAATTGAAGGCAAAGTAACATTGGTTCAGCGGCAAGATATCATAACTCTACACACACGGGCCGTGGAAATTAGTTAAGACATCAAAGACTTGGTCGAAGAAGGATGAAAGAATCACACATAAACTACTTTTGTTTGAGCGTAGTTTATTGTAGACGCCAAAAAGGACTCGAGTCACAAAACACAAGGACACTTATTGAAACTTGGAGCACCTAAAATTTTCTAAAGATTTCACATGGCTTTAAGGCCTGAGACTTTCATTGACTCTGCGTAAAGGCAGCTACAGCTTCTGATTAAACAAAGAGAGTTTTAACAGAGAAGAATTGTGTAACAGTGTCACCGTGAGAACATTACATTAGTGATAAATAGTACAATAAAAAACATCAATCAGGTTTTCGCACTGAAACAATCTTTTCATGTCCCTAGTTTGTTTGTTCATCTGGATGTTTCATAGTAGACATAGCTTGAAAGGGCAGAGCAGTTCCAAGTTCCTAGATAAACTCAAAACTATTGTTTTAAGGCTTTTTCTTATGAGAGTTGAATTGGTTCGCCACATAGATTCTCCAACTCTTCTTCCAACAGTTCATGCAACTTTGCTTCTGTTCGCCGATAAACCCATGCATTAGCATCCCTGTCCCAGTCGAATCTAGACGGACCACTGTGTGCCAAAACAATAGAATCAAGATGACATCAATGTGAATCCAAGATGTGGAAGCTCAAAGTCAAATACATCGACGATACGCACTTCCTTTCTCCATAAATTAGCAGAACATGATGATCTAGATAAGAAAGAATCTACACCTGACAGGTGAAGACATCCAGATTTGTCGATTAGGAGTTTGTTTATTGAGTACATATGTGCCTAAAGATCCAAGTTTTAGTGTGAGAACTTCATTCTGTTTGGACACAACAACAAATTGATTGACTTTATAATAAGCACATAAATGCGATAAAATAGTTTGTCTTTTACCCCATAATCAATGTCGAAACCATCAATCTGGACATTATCACCATAATCCTGAACATGAACCAATGTTGTTAACAGCAAAGACATTGTAAGTAGGAGACTATTGCAATCTAAAGCTAAGTCAAAGTCTTTAGCTTTTACATACCTCAATCTTCTCAAGAAGGTTATTTATAGTGACATTGGCTAATCTGTGGAACTCATCCTCCTGCAATACCGAACTGTTTTCCTCTTTTACATTTTTATGAAACTCACGAACTCAAAACAGTAAAAAGATTTAAAGGGAAAGAGATTAGGAAGTAAGTCACCTGTAATCGATAGGAGCAGGACCTTGAGAAGAGAAGCTTCTGATAATAATAGAAGAATCATGGCGGATACGAGATTCAAATGGCTCCGTTAGTTTTGTGAGCCAAACAGCTTAAAGCCCTTGGGACATTGCTACGGAGAAGGGGTGGAGGAAGCTTGAGAGACCTCTGTAATCTCCGGAGGAACCTTGAAGCTGTAGCCATGGCGGTTTGAGAAAACTACTCGTCGCCTCTCCCTCTGTACTTGTTCTTCGCTTGCTAATTAGGCCCATACTAAGTCTCAACTTTCAGGTTTGGTAGGCCCAATATATTTTTATTTATTCCTTGTCCAATTAGACCCACAGTGAAGCCCAGCATTAGATTTATCCGGTTAGAGTTACCGGTTTAAATACAATCCGGTTCAAAAAAATTCTATTTAGAGCTGGGCATTTGGTTCTCTATTTTCTGTCGGTTTTTGAAAATGTCTTCGAAAAATATCACCAAGAATGAACCAAATTATATTTTGGCTAGGTTCGAAGCTGGGTTATTCAATTTGTTCTTGAGTATCATTTTGTGTTGAAATACGGTTAATTGGGTGAAAACCAAAATTAGTCAAGTAAAATTGGTATAATTCGGTTAATTTATTTAGTTTATTTGGTTGCCAATTTGCCATGTACCGGACAAACCAAGAATTTTCAAATCTCACCCATCGGTTTGTAGCTAACCCGGATGTGAAACCGATTGAATTGTTCGTGAAGAGAGTTGTTTTCTTCTTCTTCCTCGGATGAGAAAATCAGAGTTTTGATTAGGTTTTGGAACTTTTGATCCATCAATCTCTGGAAACATGCTCTCAGGTTCAATATCTGTCTTTTCCATTATTATATTGCTATTTTTCTTCCTCTTTCCTGCTAATTTACGTGAGAGAATAGCTTTTTCAATGATCCTCTCGAGTTCATGTTGTCTGTCGAATCACAATGCGATTCCCATGTTTTGTAGTTTTAATTAGTGAAACCCATCAAAGGAACCGTGATTTTTTGAGCGTTTTGGTACTAACAATGGAGCTAAAAACATCTGGAGGGTTGTTTTGGCAGATCATAGAAACGTCAAAAACTGATAAAGCTGAATCCTTTTGTTTGTGCGAAACTTGTGTAGATTTAAGGCTTGAATGGCAGCATTTGTAGGAAAACTTTTGTAGATTTTGCTCTTCTAATTGTTTTGATTGGTGTTTTGGTGCTAAAGTTGAATCATTTATGTGAAATTTGTGTAGATTTAAGGTCTAAATTGCAGAATTACTGTAAAAAAAAATTGTAGGAAAATAAATACATAATCAAAAGTTTTGATTTTGGTCTTGTGATTAATCTCTTGGTTATGGTTAAATCAAGCTATGTGTTTTCTGTTTAATAGATTCAGGAGAGATGCCTGCTGATGGCGATAAACACTCTGCAGAGAACAGCAAGAAACGGAAGCTTAAGACTCCTATGCAAGTCATGGCCCTTGAGAATTTCTACAATGGTAGTTAATGGACTTATGTTTTGTGTATATGTTCCTTTATGCCAAGTTGTATTTATATGCTTGTGATTTGCTTTCTTTACAGAGCATAAGTACCCGAGCGAAGAAATGAAGGCTAAGATAGCAGAGGAAATAGGCTTAACCGAGAAGCAAGTTTCAGGCTGGTTCTGCCACAGAAGGTTAAAGGACAAACGTTCTGTTAAAGAAGATGGGAACAACATAGGGAGCCAAGATCGGTCAAGCGTTGTTCTTCAGGATCGTGGCAGCGTGCTTCGACAGGATTCATGCGGTAGCACTAAGCAAACCGATTATTGGAACCCGAAGGCAAGGGAAGTCGAAAGTCAAAGGCTTTATGATGATGATGGTGAAGATAGCACATCTTCGGAACGTCGCTCGTCGTTGCATAAGAATCTTGTCTCTAGCAAAGATGTGGAGAGTTCTAGATACGTTGGACGTAGTGAGCATCATCCTCAGGCTATGAGAAGCCATGGGGCTAGTAAGCCTTCAGGGTACTTGAAAGTGAAGGGAGATAGTGAGAATGTTGCTATTACTGCGGTAAAGAGACAATTAGGAAGACAGTACCGAGAGGATGGTCCTCCTTTGGGAGTTGAGTTTGATCCTCTTCCTCCTGGTGCATTTGAGCCTCAGACTAATAATGTTATAGTTCAAGGTGAGTCATGATAAAAAAATGTTGTAGCTTTATTGAGTTAGTGGTTCAGAGAAGCTAAAGTCATCTTCTTTGTGTGTCAGAGCCAATCTATGTTGGGAATCAAAGACGGTCTCAGCCTCCATACTTCACTGGAACTAGGAAGAGCTTTGTTCCTGGTCCTGTAAGTGAATTTCTTGAAGCCTTTCTTCTTCTTTTTTACATATCCATAGGATCATAAACTAAGTTTCTTTATGTTTTGATGTCTTGTAATAGAGCTATGAACCAGCTCGTAAACCGAAGATGCTTTCGTCAGATCCATATTCATCAGAGGAGGAGGAGGAGGATGATGATGATGATGATGATGATGATGATGACATGATGGGTGGAATGGAGCCTGGTCTAGGAGATAAGCAGAGTCTTCGGGAGCCAAGTTTTAAATCCCCTTCTCTCAGTTACTCTAACACTGTCCCTGACCGCAAAGGTCCACCTCAAGGAGTCCCTCTAACAAACAGCAAGAAGAGTCATATAAGCTCCAAAGGTCGGGCTGAAGGTTCGAGAAACAATCTGATTGACAACTTCCATAATCTCTCTGGAACCAGTCAGACTCATGATTATGATAAAAGTATACTCAATGGTGGACGCAAGACCGGGTATCTCACTAAATCTTCAAACATGTTGCCTCTGAGTGGCAGCCGATCCTCTGATTCAATGGAGAGAGATACATCTTCTGGAATGGTAATGATTTCTCCAATACATCTAACCCTACATGTTCATTCCTTACTCTTGTATTGAAGAAATATGACTTGTGTTTTGTGTGGTAAGGTGGGAAAGTATCATGGAGAGAAGATAAATCATATGAAAATGCATAGAGAAAAATTGCATTCAACCGGTGAACCGCTGGTGAGTTTGAAGTTTAAGCATACTTGAGAGTTTGAAGGGTCCAGCATTGTTCTTAACCTTAATCTTTTCTTCTGTTAAAAAAGGTTACCAAACGATTGAAACATGGCTATCCTCAGCAAGTCTACAGCGAGACTTTTGAAAGAAAAGACCAGATAAACCGGTTGGTAAAAAAATCATCATAATGTATATTTGTTGTCACAACAGAGAGATGAAATTGACTGAGGATGTTGTAGGTCTGGTGTGGAGTTGCCGTCTAGTTTCAATGGAGACGAGACGGAAGAATCTAGCTCTTCTATGGATTAAGTTTAAGAAGTACAAAGGAAGAAGATTAGGAAATTTTTCGGTTTGTTTATACCGTTTAGGATGTGAATAAAGGTTACATGGTTTTAATAGGTAAGTGAAAAAATGTTAGAGCTTTTTCTACATTTTGGTATCCATAATATGTCTATCAAAGTGATACAATGAAAGAAGCAGTGAGCTATTTAACTATTGTATGTATGTATGTAATGGCCTCTAAGCATGGACAATATATCCGAATCCGAATACCAAACCTGATTGGATATAAATATCCAAACAGGAATCTAAATTTACTATATCCAAAACAATCTGAACCAAACAAAAAAATTATGTTTTACCAAATAGTATGTCTAGAAAATATTAACACACATAATAATTAAAATAATTAAAATTAAAATGATAAATTTGGATGATTCAGATGTTTTGTTTTTTTCATATATTCTATAGTTAGGTTTGAATTTTTGAATTCTTTGGGTTTTGCTTTGTTCCTAAACCGGTACCGGTTATTGAATTTCTTAGCTAAATTGGGAAGGCCACACGAAGCTTGCGATTCAAAAGAATAGCAAGCAGGATTAGCCCATTTAAAGCCCACAAGAAGGATTTGATCAGCCGGTTTATTACGTAAATGGCGGTCCGGTTTGTAATAAGTCAAACAAATAAAAACAGTTAATGTGTGTGTGAACAGAAGCTTGAAAAAAACCAGAGCCGTTGACAACTTTGGTAAAAAAAAAAAAAAAAAAAGTGTGTGGTCGTCGTTCTATTATGATTCCGTCCAAACAAGTTTTTTTTTTTTTTGTTTAGGGAAAGCGTGTCTTTTTGCCTCCTCAGAGTCTCTCTCATTTTGAAGATAATCGTTTTCTCTGAAGCTTGATTTCGAATCTGTTCGCTCTCAATCCTCCTCTCCATTTCAAATCTCGCGTCGCTCTCTGGTGAGAATGTTTCCTCTCTTCTCTCTCTCTTCCGATTCCTCCGATCTCCGATTCTATGTTTGGGCTTCGTTCTCGATTGTAGTTTTTTGCAATTAGGGCTTGTGATTTGCTGTTGCGGTGTTTGGGTTGTTAGTTGACCTTTTGATTCCCTGTAATTTCGTCGAACGGTTTGAGACATCGTCTTGTTCGATTCGATTTTGACGGTAGGATTGATTCTCTGTAACCCTAGTGTTCTTCATCTTTGGTATATTAAGTTGTTGTGATCTGAATTGCAGAAAGATTCTTGCTTTTTTTCATTTGGGTCATGTCTCATTGTTTATTCAATTTTATTAGGAGTTTTAAGAGGAATTGGGCATTTGTTAAGCTCGAGATCAAGTTGTTATTACACTCTGGCCGCTTCTGCAAAGCCGCGTGCTTCTCGCACCTCTGCACAGGTGTGGGGTGGCCTTGATGTGGTGACTTCACTCTCTCCTCTCCCCAGGGTTTCTCTCGCTTCAATCATTTGGAGGCTCCGTCGTGTCTCTCAGGGTCTCACCCTTGATTACGGCTAACGTTACTTAACGCACACACATCAATCAACCTCCAGGATAACTTTGATCTTGTTGTTTATAGTTGTCTTTTGAGTTGGAACATTTTTTTTAGCTTTTTTTTTTTTTATAGTTCTAGTGGGTTATGTTGTATATGTTATTGAGTTTGGCACAATGGTAAGGTTTTTCTGCTTCAACTCCCGCATCCCTCGCCATAGACCTAAGGTAAAGCTCTGGAACATCATTGACTCTTGTTACTGTATAACCGTTTTGTTCATGTTCCGGTGATACAGGAATCCGTGGAAGGGTTGTCAGAACGAGTGATCAGAGAAGATGGATCTAACTCAAAAGGATTGAGCTCTTCCATTGGTGAAAGCAGCAAGCTAGCTGATGACTCTACCGCTGCTATTGAGCGTATCTGGAAATCTGAGGAGATTAAACCTCCTCAAGAAACTGGGAAGCATCATCATGTATGTCATCTCAAGAAAAGTCAGTCTCATGGAGATGAGCTCTACTTGGACGGGAGGGACGCTACGGAGAATGGAACAGACGATGGCACAGATCGGGTTGGTTCTCCAAACTCTCTTGAACAGAGGGAGACTCTCGCGGCAGGAATGAGCAGCAACAAGCGTTTAGAAAGAAGTCCTAATGTGTATCAGAAAGATGCTCCAGGTTCGGTTTCTGCTTGCCAGGGCTCTGATCAAGCGCTCTATGGGTCCATTTTCTCGGTTGGAGATCTTCGTAATGATGATATCTCCTTATACGGTGAACAGATGGAGAACTCAAACAGCCAAACGCCTTATGGTTCACCATTGCTTGTGAGGTCGAACTCAATGCCTAATATCGCAGACTCTGCTTCAGGGAAATCTTCACCTCTCAAATACTCTTCAAGATCCTCAGATGATCTTTGTGCTCTTGGCAGACGCCAGAGAGATAATAAACCTGTCCACGAAACTGATGCAAAAGCGAAGCGAAATCAAGACTATGATGATGATGCAAATGGTTATTCTTCCATGGCAAAAGATTGGATAGTACCAGCTACAGACGAGCTCAACTCAACAGAGTTTATCAAAGGAGAAACATCAAACCAGCATGCAGGATATCCAGGAAAGGATTCTAGATTCAAGCGTATTGATGATTGGGTCAATGACCTTCAGCATGTAAACTCCTCAGCGGAAGAAGCCGATGAAATAAACGATGATGAGTTTCAAAGAGAACCGGAGCTAACAACAGCTGCTTCTCCTAGTGTAGATGTCATGAGGCCAACTCCTGGAATGGAGGCTGCGAAAAAGTATTTCTCTTCTCTGAGTAGTGCTGCAACCACAGCTCAGCTGGTTAGCCGTGGCCTTGTTGTGATACCACTCCTAAGCAAATTCGTTGGTCTGAGAGTTCTCAATCTCTCAGGAAATGCAATAGGTAGAGAGACTCTATTGCCCTGTGATTGTTTATGTGTTTCCGTCTATTGTTACTGATCTTAATACAATGTTACAGTTAAGATAACCGCTGGTGCTTTTCCTCGAGGACTACATGCATTGAACTTGTCAAAGAACTGTATCTCGGTGATCGAGGGGCTGCGTGAACTCACTCGGCTTCGAGTGTTAGACCTGCGTTACAACAAGATACTGAGACTTGGTCATGGTATGACTTCTTTGCTCAGCTACATTGAAACCATCTATGTTTGATGTACTTTGCTTTCTATCTTTGTTGTTGTTGGGTTAGGTTTGGCTTCTTGCTCCTCCCTGAAAGAACTATACTTAGCTGGGAACAAGATTAGCGAAATCGAGGGTCTTCATCGTCTCTTGAAGCTGGCCGTCTTGGATCTACGCTTCAATAAGTTTTCAACCACCAAATGTCTCGGCCTGCTCGCTGCAAACTACAGTTCTCTCCAGGCTATAAGCTTGGAAGGCAACCCTGCGCAGAAGAACGTTGGCGATGAGCAACTGAGAAAGTATCTTTTGGGGCTCTTGCCACATTTGGTGTACTATAACAGACAAGGCGCTAAAGACGCTAGGCTAGGGACAAGCACGCTTCAGTTGGAACGAGGTCTCAGATCAGAGCTCAAAAACAACGGCAGGAAGAGTAGCCACGGTGCTTCGAGTACACACAAAGCTGGATCATCATCCGCAGCTCGTAAAGCTTCTTCGGGTGTGCAGAAAAGATCATCAAAGGAGAGAAGCAGCAGCCGTCTTCCACCTGTGGGACACAAAGTATCACCAGCTGCTTACGAGAACTATTGCGCTGCGAGTGGTGATAGGTTGGCTACTCTGAGATCAGAGCTCTCTATGCGTAGAACTCGTAGCGAAGGCAATCTTGGACCTATCTGAGAGGTAATGATGAAGAAGATGGTTTTCTCTCTTCAATATCTTCTCTTTATGTTTTACTTTGTTGTTGTGCATTAAAAGTTACATCAGAGAAGCTTTGTTTCTTTTTTCCAGCTTCTCAATAATGTCTGAAACTAAAAAACATATGTTATACATTCTTTTAAGCACAGTTTGAGATATTATAGATTGCAAAGAGTCTTTCAATCTCTTTCTCTTAAATGTTTGTTTGAGTCCAATCCGGGTTTTCAGTTTAGTTTTCGGTTCAATTTTGATTCTGGTAAACCGGATGGTCAATTGTTTTGTTACAGCCTTGCAGTAAGAACAAAAGCAATTGAATGATTCAAAACTGTAAAGTGGTCCAAAGAGTATCATCGTGCCTGCCGGCAACAGAGATTCTGGCAACTGGATCCATATAACTCGGATAACGAAGTCTCATAAGACAAAATCTTATGCCTGAAAATTAAATTCAATAGTTTTCTTCTCGTGACCACATTGGTGTCCATCTAGTAAGTAACATAAACCATAGGTTATATACATTACGTAAGAACACATATTTATTGATTATTCCACTTCAAGTGAAACAACTTAACTGCAGAAACCAAAACTGTAAATACAGAACATGATGATAGATAAAAATAACACACATTGATTGATTTTTTTTTTCTTCATTTTTTGAGCTTTATGATGTGGTCCAAAGGAAGGAGCAATGAGATATGGTGTTTTGATCATTCATCACTCTCTCATCTTCCATGAAGAGAGTAATGGCTTATTTTGAAGCAGAGATGAAGAAAGAAGCAAGAGCAAAGTGTCTCTTTCAAAAGGGGACGATCATAAGTGGTTTTGAAGTGATTGCATTGGCTGGAGATTATGTCTGACCATTAAACCACCTTTTCAGCTTAACATCGACTAGTAGTAATAGTTTTCCTCCTCTTAGGTGACGAAGCTGTGATTGCACTTTCTTCACAGCTAGAGAATTGCTGGTCAAGTACATTTATTGCTGTGTCATTGCTTCCTTCGTTGTCTTCAACTACATCTCTCTCTTGCATTGCCTTGTAACACTCCATTAACTCATCCTTTAACCCAAAACATATCAATTTAGTGCGCGGTTTTCAAAACAAAGTTTGAGATGGTTACAACTTTTTTTTACCTTATTTACATATGTGCATTGGCATATTCTGTTACTGAAACATGGAAACTGTTGAGGACAAAGCTCAGAAGAAGCAAAGAGAAGTGCAGCTGCTGCAACCACTGATGGTTTAAACTCTAGGAACTTGATATCTGCCAAAAAAAAATTCCAAAAGATGTTTTAGATTTAGACTAATTGAAGAAGTTGTGAAACATTCAATTGTTTTATACCATGTTGAAGATTGAAAGTGAGATCAGTAGCTTGAGCTTTGAGTGAATGTTTAAGTACTGAATGATCTTCTTCGAGCTCGAAGAGAAGGCTAAGGAAGAAGGAGAGAAAGGAGAAGGGAGTAACAGAGCGCATTCGCCATTTAAGAGCTCCTAAGATCACATTCTCCATTCTCTCTATCATCTGAGCATCAAACATCTCACCTTCCACCTGAAAAATTCAAATTCTTCATACACATGAAAGTATGAAGCACATACATACATTCTTTTTGTTTTTGAATACAAGGAGGTTCGAGACCGAAGCATATGTTAATCCCCTCAAACCCAAAACCACATCATATAATATTAGTTTCGTCCTAACGGCCATTCGGACCCGAACCCGGAACCTTAGATACAATGATCAGTGTCCTTTCTAGTGGAGGTCTCTTACCGGAAGATCACAGACAGATATATCTGGCTTTCTCATTTTAGCAGACAAAGAGACACAAGAAAGAGAGATAAGCTTGAGAATCCAAGGCTTTGATTGCTGTCAAAGAAAAACAATAATTATAAATTAAAAAACAAAGTCAAATCTCAGATGAAACATTAGGACATGTTCTGTTTTTTTCTTACCGGCATCATATCTTCACTGGACAAGAACCTGTCTAGATAATTCACCGCAAGATACGTCAGAGAAGGGTCGTCGAGTTTTCTTGAATACTGCAAAGTTAGTAAACCATCAAAAAGGGTATAAGTTTTTCTTACAAGATAATGACTCAGTAGAAGTTTGTTAAAGAGACCTTAATGATTGAAGAAATGGCGTGGTTTCGATTAGATAGGAGAGAAGCCGAGGATTTGAGGGTGTGGAAGTAATGAGGAGAAGGCATGTGTTGTGGTTCGACGAGGAAGAGAGAGTGTGGTGGTAAAGTATCATCGTTGAAATTTGTTTCGTTTTTGTTGTTGTGGATAGAAGGAGAATGTGAGAGAGGGTGTTCGAGATGAAACTCCATTGATTGACTGAGAGAGAGTAGTGACTAGTGAGAGTCTCTGCTCAAGAAGAAGAGAGAGATAGAGAGGAGGGAGACATTAAAAGAGAGAAGCTGACTTTATTGTGAGAGAGATGGTGTTTTGGTCTTTTGAGGGATACTGCTATTACTCTTCCTTTCTTACTTAATCTATCTTTTTTGAGTTATTAACATATGATCATCGCTCTGTAATTATTCCATTTTTTTTTTAAAGTAGTTATTCGATTTTTCTCGTTAATAGTTCATAGTTAAGATTCTAATATAGGTAAATCAAGTCTTAATTACTACATAAAGATATTCTTCATCAAGTTAAAATCTTAAATTCATCTGTTCCTAGTTAAGATTCTGATATAGGTAAATCAAGTCTTTATTACTACATAAAGAGATTCTTCATCAAGTTTAGATCATGCATAACATTTTTGTTTTTCTACATCTTTAGCACATATCTTTTCTTGGTTTGATACACTATCATTCATCATCAAACCATATTTTTAACCAACTCACGCGCGCAGTAATTAATGAAGTTCTGTATTAAAGTATTGTTGTATTTATAAAAGAGAAAAATACAAAAATAGCACTAAATCAAGTTTATGTTCCCAAACTAGCATTCAAGATCAAAAGTCACAAAAATAGCAGTTAATGTTTTATCAAAAGTCACAAACTTAGGGTTTAGAGTTAAAGGGTGAGGTTTAGGATTTAGGGTTTAGGGTTTAGGGTTTAGAGTTTAGGGTTTAGGGTTTAGGATTTAGGGTTTAGGGTTTAGAGTTTAGGGTTTAGAGTTTATGGTTTTGGGTTTAGGGTTTAGAGTTTAGGGTTTAGAGTTTATGGTTTTGGGTTTAGGGTTTAGAGTTTAGGGTTTAGAGTTTATGGTTTTGGGTTTAGGGTTTAGAGTTTAGGGTTTAGAGTTTATGGTTTTGGGTTTAGGGTTTAGAGTTTAGGGTTTAGGGTTTAGAGTTGAGAAATGAGGTTTTGGGGATAAGATTTCAAATTTTGAAAAATAAAAAAATTAAAATTTTCAAATGATAAACTTAGAAAGGTGCTATTTTGGTCATTTTAGTTTTTGAGTGCTATTTTTGTGATATAAACTTAGAAATGTGTTATTTTGGAGATTCGCCGTTTATAAAATCCCATCAAAAGATTCGCCACTTTGGAATCTCGTCCTAACAGTTACAAACATTAATTAACTTTTGGAAATCTTAGTCTTGTTTTCTTATTTTATCATACATTTGTTAATTAGGTTGTGACAGCTTGGTTTCCTTGTCCTTAAGTCTTTGTACTCACCTTTTGTTAGGTTTTGAATTTCCCAATATTATAGGTATTCAAATTAATTATGTTTTTAAGTCAATAAAGAAAATTGATAAGTCAATGAACAAACTGCCATGTGATGAATATGCCATTTGAACAACCCTCTTTTTTTACTTTTATCTTTTACTGCCAAAGCCTGTCTGTCTTTTTTTTTTTGACGATAACTACAAAAAGAAAAAACATTAAAAAAAGTATATTATTATATATGCTACACAATGTGAAATATCAAGCCCTCTGAAATTCAAGATGTGAACGAAATGAAAAAGGCATTTGACTGACCGTTAGTAATAAATAGTACCTAACTTAAATAAGATGTAAAGAAAATATAAGTTATGCATGTAACGTAAGGAAACAAGCGTTTTAGTTTTGGCGTATTAGCTAATAAGCAATAGAAAGTGACAGTGCTAACCTAATATGACTAACAAAGAAGAGAGATATTAATCATACCTGTTTGAGACTGGTAATCGCATAAGAAGAAGGGATTAAATTCAAATTAATGTTTACAAAAAAAATCAAATAAATGAAGATTCAAAGTTATATGAAACAAAAAAAATGATTCAAAGTATGTTGATTAGTGAATAACACCCAAATTCTCAAGGGCCATCCACCTACTTTGTTTGAAGACTAAAGGGTACTTCTTTGCTTTGCTTTGCTTTTTTCTTTCTTACTTTCCGCAATAGTCCATACACTAACAATGATGCAAAGCATATCCTTATTGTTACTTTTTTAACTGTCTATTAGATAATCTGTATAATTCTCAGTAATTTATAAACTACATAGTAGATCAGCAGATGCACTTCAGTCTTTTACTACTACATTATTATCAAGGTGCTTGAATATTTTGTGATTAGTTTGGTCCGGAGAGATTCAGGTTCCCAACAGAAAAGATTATATTATATATATATATATATATATATATATATATATATATATTAATCTCTAATCACTAAAAATAAAACTCCCACCCCAGATATGTATATATTATATGTTGACATTCCAGAGAATTACAAAAATAAACAACCAATTATAAATCAAAGAACCTGCTGTTTATTTCTGCAACTGCAGAGTGTGTGGAACAGAGTGAGAGATCCACGACCAAATCATGACACTATATACCAACATTTCTAGTTGCATGACTAATTAATGTATATTATCTCATTAATATCTGCTTTTAACAAATTTTAAGTAAGACGTGTCAATAATAAGTCGATTATCATTGGAAACCTCTATGTATAGAGAGGTATATGTGCATTGACCGGTCATCTAATAGCCACAAGGTTTCATCATGATCAACGCATGCATTTTACAAAAGAATCTTAATTAAGAAACCTTAATGAAATATGTGTTTGCCATATTCTATATATGTAGTTACCAAATGTACAAGCAAGACACATGATTTGTTTATTGTCGTATGAATAATTGAAACCGATGAGCTTTGTAATTCCCCGTGGAATCCAAAGCTTGGACATGCATATAGTAAAAATAACAAGTTGATAACGGAGATTACAAGTAACTGATAGTTAAATGTGAAATTGACTAATGGAGGAGGGGTTGCTAAATTCAAGATTATTAGTTTATCTTCTGTCTTTAAAACTTTTATTAGTCCAACATCAAAACTTTTCTAAAAATTGTGGATGATATATAAGTACAATCCTTCATCTTTGAACTAATTTTTGGTTATGAATTAAATTTATTACTAATATAGTATAGAATCATAATCAAGGTTTAAAATCTCTTGATTGTAATGCATTTGTGTGTACAATCCCACCTATTCACGCTCCAATTGTTCAATCCTAAACATGGAAGAAATGTATTAGAAAACTCACAGCAAAACATTGAGAGAAATATAAACAATATATTATATATATGATAATTTTCCGTTTTTATAGTAGTGTATGGGCGTGAGTTAGATGTATTACTAATATTAACTACTTTGGTTATATCTAAATCTCGTATGATTCAAGAATTGCAATCTCGTATAAAGCATAGGAGGTGCCTTTTCTTGTAAATAACCCACTAAATAAAATGAAAAGGATAGAAAAGGGAGCAGACGAATATTAGACGAAGCGTCAGTGACTTTATGAGCTCACTTATTTGCCTTGGGGTGCCTTGCTTCGCCATCGCGCCATCTTTAAACTATATTTGTATTTTCATATATTTATAACTAAACTATCATTTTCGTCATAATATTATATGCTTAATGTATAGCATCCTATGAAAATTGTTTGCAAATACACTAAGCAATAAAAGATAATGTAAATTTCCAAATTGTTTGCAAGTGTGATTAGTTGCATGTCGGGTCCAAGTGAATATGTATACTTTGAAAGTTTATGTGTTATCTTTTAATAAATGCAAGAAAAAGACTTAATGCCATTCTATAAATATGGAGCAAATGCATTTATTTACTGGAATTATAAGCACCCGAAAAAGTTGATACAGTTTTACTTTTACCTAACGAATTTTCAAGGTTTAAGATATGATGCATTGTTGGAAAGAGGACAGGAAAGATATGATGCATTGGATAAAGGGAAAGCCTAAAAGCACTCCCACAAATCAATTGAATTATTATAATTTCTTCTAAGGAGTTTTATGTTTCTGTAACATTAATGTATTCTTTTTCGTGAATATATCCATTTAAAAAGAACATTCGCATGTTCTGCTTTTCTAACCATTACCAAAATAGAGCCGACCGAAAAAGTCATGACTATAAGACAATAGAAAGAATGATCAAAATCATTTTAGTTGGTTTAGAAAGTAGTTGTAATTTACAAGTTCATATTTTGATTATTTTTTATTTTATATAATATATCTCAATCAAATGAAAACACTAATCACGCCGAATCGTGACTCCTATATAAACAATAAGGCAAATCACCATTTTCTACCCTTCTTACAAAATTAAAGGCCAAACATTCGACCTAAAACGATACTTTAATACAAAAATAATTAAAAACGATAAAAATATAATAGTCAAAAGGCTTAAGAATGTTTTATTTATTTATTTTAGGGGTTTTTAATCTGATTAAAATTAAGAATATAACTTTGGATTAGTGTTAAATCTAAGTGGTGAAAGATTCAAGGCAAAAATGGCAACGGATATGGGTCATTTCCATATTTACGTGCCTAATTAATAATGTGAAACTGATTAGCCAATTAAGAAAGACAATTATGAATTGGGGATTATCTATTTAACATTACTAAGCAAAAATAATAATTTTCAAAAAAACTAAGCAAAAAAAAAGGAGAGATATAGAAAGCAAAGAGACACACATGCAAGCACGTGATGAGTGCATGTCTCTCAGAGTCTCACGCCATGCACATTTCATCATGTCACCTAAACTTGTTTCTTTGACTCTCGGTGCCTCTTTTTTTTTTTGATCAACTCTCGGTGCCTCTTTACTTAGTAATTTACCTTCTCCTCTTTTGTTTAATCAAAATACATTTTTAACTATATGGGCTGAAACAGATTAATCTGCCCACTATAAAGTCCATTTGTTTAGCCACTCATCTCTTAATAATGGGAAATATCGTGAAAAAACATGCATAGTTGAAACCAGTGATCTCTACTAATGGTTTTACATTAGGTTTGGAGGTTATTTATTAAAAAAATTACTTTGTGGAAATGATTAAAACAAACTTACTGGAAATCTTTAATACTGTGCATGCAAACTTACTGAAAATCTTTAATAATTGTGCATGAAAACCAATCTTTAATCTAACTGAAACCAGGTGATCTGCTGACTGCTAATGGTTTCTGACAAATAACCATTAGAGAATATGGCTTCTAACTAGTATCATTGATAACATGGGCCTACCAGCTAATAACCAACCAATTTAGTTTTGTTTTGGCCCGTTTAAAGCCCATTTTATGATTACGTCATCAGGAAATCCAAAATCTGTGGCTATGTGGAATCAGAGGCTGGCGCGTGCCTTATCTGCTTCAATGGTCTTAAATCTCTCTTCCTCCTCCATATCATCAAAACACTTTCACGTTTTCGACTAAAGCTTTCGAGGACTACATCCATCAATGGCGTCCTCTCCCATTTCCCCTGCTACTCAGGTTTCACTCTCTCGATCATTTAATCAAAAAGTCTCTTTCTTGTTTCATGGGTCTTGTTTATTCTTGAGTTTTGTTGTCGTGGGTGCAGCTTGGTTCGAGCAGAAGTGCTACTATGTTGGCGATGATGTCGCGTGGGATGTTCGTGAAGCCAGCGAGGACGAGTCACCAGATGGTGAGGAAGGAGAAGATTGGTCTGAGAATCGCTTGTCAGGCGACGAGTATTCCAGCGGAAAATGTTCCAGATATGGAGAAGAGGAAGCTTTTGAATCTTCTTCTTGTCGGAGCTCTTTCTTTACCTACTGGCTTTATGCTTGTGCCTTACGCTACCTTCTTTGCTCCTCCTGGGTCACTTTCCCTTTTTAATCTCATGGCTCTTGCCTTCTTCATTTTTTTTTTTGAACATTGATTATTGCATTAGGAATTTATCTCGAGACTCTTATTGTTACAAAAAGCCTTAAGAGTAGTGTCCTGTTTCAGTCTAATATGAAATTATGAATAATGTTAGATGGTTTCTTTGGTGTTACTGAGATGTTATTACAATAACAGTTCATAAATTTTATTACCTCTTTGTGTTGAGTTTTGCTTGAGTGTGAAGTTTTCATTTGCTCTATATGCTTTTAGCTTGTGGTTCTATCTGACTTCAATGTGTAGTTACTAGTTAGAACTAATGTTCAAGAAATCGCTAGGCGGTGGTTATACGCTTTATAGAGGATAAATGTTTAGGTGGGTGTCTACACCGATTTTTTAAACGTGATTTTTTGAAAAACTGATTTGAAAAAATTGTTTTGTTCAGATCCAATTTGCTGACTAGACCGATAAAACACTGGTTAGAACAACTGGAGACAGTTTCTTTTTATCTTACTGAGATGTTGTGAGATCAATGAGACTTCATTGAGAGTTTTTTTCAGTTCATTGTTCTTGGTTTCTTTAATCTCTAACGTTTCTTTGAAAAAAATGCAGATCAGGAGGTGAAGGTGGTGGTACACCAGCCAAGGATGCACTTGGAAACGATGTAATTGCAGCGGAGTGGCTCAAGACTCATGGTGCTGGTGATCGAACCTTGACCCAAGGATTGAAGGTAAAATATCCCTTGCTGCTATAAGAAGATGGAAGAAGTTATTAAGCCCTTGAAACACTAATTTAAAATCTCAATGGTGTGGGTTTTTTTTAATGTTAATAGGGAGATCCAACGTACCTAGTTGTGGAGAACGACAAGACACTAGCGACATACGGTATAAACGCAGTGTGCACTCATCTTGGATGTGTTGTGCCATGGAACAAAGCTGAGAACAAGTTCCTATGTCCTTGCCATGGATCCCAATACAATGCACAAGGCAGAGTTGTTAGAGGTCCAGCTCCATTGGTAAGTCAAATACATTGGTCTTTCTCTCTAGTATATCTCTAAGTAAACTGTCTATGCTAAACTTGATTTTCATGAAACGCAGTCGCTTGCCTTGGCTCATGCCGATATTGATGATGGTGGAAAGGTTGTGTTTGTTCCATGGGTTGAAACTGACTTCAGGACTGGTGATGCCCCTTGGTGGTCTTAAATCTCTCTTACAACAACTCTTATTGTGGGAAGAAGAATGGGGATGACTGTCTTTTTGTGTTTGAATGTTATTATAATGTAAAAGATGTGTGTAATGATACATTTCATGGCAATTACTCTGTGAATTCTTGCCTCTTTATATGAATTTTATGTTCATTCACTTCCTATGTCTTTCGTTTAATTTCACAATTTTATGATTTTATCTGTGCTAGTTTTTCGGTGTAGTTAGATCTGGTCTCAATTCTCAACATACACTTTGTGTTCCAAAATTATCATTGTATGTACATTCTTTTCAAGAAGCCCGTATAGCTCAGTGGTAGAGCGTCAGTCTTGTAAACTGAAGGTCCGTAGTTCGATCCTGCGTGTGGGCACTTTTTTGGCTCATTTCTATTTTTTAAAACGCGTCGTGTTACAATTTTACCAACCTTCTCTTTGTATATCTTTTCCCCATAACACAAGCGATTATCAAAATGAGAATGTGAACAAATACCATTATAAAAAAAGAGTTGACAAATGATTATTATATTTTGTTGTTGACATATCATCTTTATTGTTTTTATTATAAAAGTGAATTCAAAGACTTTACGTAGTTGAGACGGCACAACAAAGTGGTTCACCACTCCACTCCAACGGAATTAGTCTTTAACCGCCTGCTAATTACTTAGGATATGAATTATGACCAAATAATAATGCATTCTTAAAAAAATCACCATTTACAAAAAATAATTTTTTCTTCTCATTCTCTACCTTTTTTTTCTCGTAAAGTTATTCCTTGTTAAATATAGAATAAAACAATCATTCATTTTCATTCATGCAATTTTATTCATCTATGCTTATTTCCTATTTGTTCTTCTTAATTCCAGAATGATCACCAGTCGGACTCTAAGTTAATCAATTTATAGTTACCATAATGGGAAATACGGCTTTTGGTTTGAATTGATGTTTTAGGATTTTCTTTTTACTTAATCCGTAATAATGTAAATTAGTGCTGTATCTAACTAAAAATAAAGTTTAGGGTTTATTTTAGGTTTAAATATTATAGAACGGTTGACAAAAAAAATATATTAAAGAACCGTATTTAAAAGACCCGAGACTTCCTCTCCACCAACAATATTCTAGCCCTAGGACGACCTCTTCTATTTTTATCCGTATTTACAAGTTATTATCCGAACTATTTGCTAAGGTCTTCAATCACATTTCTTTAACATTCTCCTTAGTTTCTGAACCTACCCTCATCGGTTCTCCAAGGAGCCAAGAAAGAACTGCTTTCTCAGCTTCTCGGAGTCTCACCATCCTCTGTTTTCACCATTTCTTAATACACACGCAATCTCTAAATCCAAACCTAACCCTAAAAATGGACTCCACCGAGCTAAAACGTGTGTTCCAAATGTTCGACAAGGACGGAGACGGTCGGATCACACAGAAGGAGCTAAACGAGTCATTCAAAAACCTCGGGATCGTAATCCCTGAAAACGAGCTATCGCAGATGATCGAGAAGATCGACGTGAACGGCGACGGTTGCGTTGACGTTGAAGAGTTTGGAGAGCTTTACAAGTCGATAATGATCCAAGACGAGGATGAGATAGGAGATGAAGATATGAAGGAAGCGTTCAACGTTTTCGATCAGAACGGTGATGGGTTTATTACGGTGGATGAGTTGAAAACGGTCTTGTCTTCCTTGGGACTCAAGCAAGGTAAGACCTTGGAGGAGTGTAGGAAGATGATAATGCAAGTGGATGTTGATGGTGATGGTAGGGTTAATTACAAGGAGTTTAGACAAATGATGAAGAAGGGTCAGATCTTAGCTCAATGAGCTGATGATTTTATGATTGTTTGTTTATATTTTTTTTTGGCTTATTTGTGTTAACCTTTTTCTCTCGCATTCTAGAAGGAAATATCACATGAACTGAGTTTGTTTTATAGTGTCTAGGTTTGCGAGAGCACATTGTAAAAATTGTTGCTAATTTTATACGACGCTATAGGTGGGTTATATTTTTAAATTAATGAATCCTGACTATGAGACGAAGTGAAAAGTCTGTATAATTCGTAGTTTTTAGTAAATCTGTTCATATTGTTTGGCTTATATTCATATTACTAGGATAAGACCCGCGCCTTGCGCGGAATTAAGTTATTATTTTTATTATATTTTGGAGAATAAAACAATAGTTTGGCTTCATTTGGATTACGGGTGTTCAACCCGGATATCGGGTTAGTTTTGGTTCGGTTCGGTTTTTTTCGGTATTTGGTTAGTAAAATATAACTACTATTCTAAATC